>NC_032027.1:17099940-17100917 GCF_001865875.1 Lupinus angustifolius | reverse complement strand
CTAAGTACTCCTCTAATTCAACAACCAAGTATCCATCAAATACTTTGAAAGACAAATCCAAGCAAGAGGGCAATGCAACAAAAGAAATTGTCCCTAGTTCTAAAGAAGCCGTGGGGACAACCAAGTCCCAAGGTGAGCAGCCCCTTGATCCAAATCAAAGGAGCCGTGATATAAAATGCTTCAAATGTTTGGGGCGTGGCCATATTGTGTCTCAATGCCCTACAAGAAGAACTATGATGGTTCTAAATGGGGACATTGAGTCCCAATCTGAGTCAGCTAGTGATGAAGAACATGACAATGAGGGTGATCTTAATATGCCCGATGGAGACCTACTCATGGTTAGGAGGCTCCTTGGGAGTCAAAACCGAAATCATGAGGAAAGTCAAAGAGAAAACATTTTTCATGCTCGCTGCCTTATACAAGGTAACATATGTACCCTCATCTTTGATGGAGGGAGTTGTGCTAACGTGGTTACCACAAGAACGGTTTCTAAATTGAAGCTTATCACCAAGGCACACCAAACACCATATAGGCTGCAATGGCTTAATGATGTGGGGGAGATGGTCGTGAATAAGCAAGTTGAGGTCCCTTTTTCCATTGGAAAATATGAGGACATAGTCCTATGTGATGTGGTCAACATGGAGGCCAGCCATATGCTATTGGGAAGACCATGGCAATATGATAAAAATGACATGAAGGGCTACATGGCTTACCAAGGAGCATAGTGAGTGATAGGGATGCCAAATTCCTAAGTCACTTTTGGAGAACCCTTTGGGGAAAGCTTGGCACAAAGCTTCTTTTCTCTACCACATGCAATCCTCAAACAGATAGGCAAACTGAAGTGGAAAATAGGACACTCTCTACCTTGTTGAGGGATGTCCTAAGCAAGAACTTAAATGCATGGGAAGAGTGCCTTCCCCACGTGGAGTTTGCCTATAACAGGGCAACTCATAGTGCAACAAAGCATTCACCATTTG
>NC_032027.1:17093979-17099840 GCF_001865875.1 Lupinus angustifolius | reverse complement strand
GATAGGATGAGGAGGAGAACGAGGAGGATGAGGATAGGATGAGGATGAGGATGAGGATTGGATAAGGTCGTGGAGGAGGATAGGATGAGGATGAGGATGAGGAAGAGGAAGAGGAAGAGGAAGAGGAAGAGGAAGAGGAAGAGGAAGAGGAAGAGGAAGAGGAAGAGGAAGAGGAAGAGGAAGAGGAAGAGGAAGAGGAAGAGGAAGAGGAAGAGGAAGAGGAAGAGGAAGAGGAAGAGGAAGAGGAAGAGGAAGAGGAAGAGGAAGAGGAAGAGGAAGAGGAAGAGGAAGAGGAAGAGGAAGAGGAAGAGGAAGAGGAAGAGGAAGAGGAAGAGGAAGAGGAAGAGGAAGAGGAAGAGGAAGAGGAAGAGGAAGAGGAAGAGGAAGAGGAAGAGGAAGAGGAAGAGGAAGAGGAAGAGGAAGAGGAAGAGGAAGAGGAAGAGGAAGAGGAAGAGGAAGAGGAAGAGGAAGAGGAAGAGGAAGAGGAAGAGGAAGAGGAAGAGGAAGAGGAAGAGGAAGAGGAAGAGGAAGAGGAAGAGGAAGAGGAAGAGGAAGAGGAAGAGGAAGAGGAAGAGGAAGAGGAAGAGGAAGAGGAAGAGGAAGAGGAAGAGGAAGAGGAAGAGGAAGAGGAAGAGGAAGAGGAAGAGGAAGAGGAAGAGGAAGAGGAAGAGGAAGAGGAAGAGGAAGAGGAAGAGGAAGAGGAAGAGGAAGAGGAAGAGGAAGAGGAAGAGGAAGAGGAAGAGGAAGAGGAAGAGGAAGAGGAAGAGGAAGAGGAAGAGGAAGAGGAAGAGGAAGAGGAAGAGGAAGAGGAAGAGGAAGAGGAAGAGGAAGAGGAAGAGGAAGAGGAAGAGGAAGAGGAAGAGGAAGAGGAAGAGGAAGAGGAAGAGGAAGAGGAAGAGGAAGAGGAAGAGGAAGAGGAAGAGGAAGAGGAAGAGGAAGAGGAAGAGGAAGAGGAAGAGGAAGAGGAAGAGGAAGAGGAAGAGGAAGAGGAAGAGGAAGAGGAAGAGGAAGAGGAAGAGGAAGAGGAAGAGGAAGAGGAAGAGGAAGAGGAAGAGGAAGAGGAAGAGGAAGAGGAAGAGGAAGAGGAAGAGGAAGAGGAAGAGGAAGAGGAAGAGGAAGAGGAAGAGGAAGAGGAAGAGGAAGAGGAAGAGGAAGAGGAAGAGGAAGAGGAAGAGGAAGAGGAAGAGGAAGAGGAAGAGGAAGAGGAAGAGGAAGAGGAAGAGGAAGAGGAAGAGGAAGAGGAAGAGGAAGAGGAAGAGGAAGAGGAAGAGGAAGAGGAAGAGGAAGAGGAAGAGGAAGAGGAAGAGGAAGAGGAAGAGGAAGAGGAAGAGGAAGAGGAAGAGGAAGAGGAAGAGGAAGAGGAAGAGGAAGAGGAAGAGGAAGAGGAAGAGGAAGAGGAAGAGGAAGAGGAAGAGGAAGAGGAAGAGGAAGAGGAAGAGGAAGAGGAAGAGGAAGAGGAAGAGGAAGAGGAAGAGGAAGAGGAAGAGGAAGAGGAAGAGGAAGAGGAAGAGGAAGAGGAAGAGGAAGAGGAAGAGGAAGAGGAAGAGGAAGAGGAAGAGGAAGAGGAAGAGGAAGAGGAAGAGGAAGAGGAAGAGGAAGAGGAAGAGGAAGAGGAAGAGGAAGAGGAAGAGGAAGAGGAAGAGGAAGAGGAAGAGGAAGAGGAAGAGGAAGAGGAAGAGGAAGAGGAAGAGGAAGAGGAAGAGGAAGAGGAAGAGGAAGAGGAAGAGGAAGAGGAAGAGGAAGAGGAAGAGGAAGAGGAAGAGGAAGAGGAAGAGGAAGAGGAAGAGGAAGAGGAAGAGGAAGAGGAAGAGGAAGAGGAAGAGGAAGAGGAAGAGGAAGAGGAAGAGGAAGAGGAAGAGGAAGAGGAAGAGGAAGAGGAAGAGGAAGAGGAAGAGGAAGAGGAAGAGGAAGAGGAAGAGGAAGAGGAAGAGGAAGAGGAAGAGGAAGAGGAAGAGGAAGAGGAAGAGGAAGAGGAAGAGGAAGAGGAAGAGGAAGAGGAAGAGGAAGAGGAAGAGGAAGAGGAAGAGGAAGAGGAAGAGGAAGAGGAAGAGGAAGAGGAAGAGGAAGAGGAAGAGGAAGAGGAAGAGGAAGAGGAAGAGGAAGAGGAAGAGGAAGAGGAAGAGGAAGAGGAAGAGGAAGAGGAAGAGGAAGAGGAAGAGGAAGAGGAAGAGGAAGAGGAAGAGGAAGAGGAAGAGGAAGAGGAAGAGGAAGAGGAAGAGGAAGAGGAAGAGGAAGAGGAAGAGGAAGAGGAAGAGGAAGAGGAAGAGGAAGAGGAAGAGGAAGAGGAAGAGGAAGAGGAAGAGGAAGAGGAAGAGGAAGAGGAAGAGGAAGAGGAAGAGGAAGAGGAAGAGGAAGAGGAAGAGGAAGAGGAAGAGGAAGAGGAAGAGGAAGAGGAAGAGGAAGAGGAAGAGGAAGAGGAAGAGGAAGAGGAAGAGGAAGAGGAAGAGGAAGAGGAAGAGGAAGAGGAAGAGGAAGAGGAAGAGGAAGAGGAAGAGGAAGAGGAAGAGGAAGAGGAAGAGGAAGAGGAAGAGGAAGAGGAAGAGGAAGAGGAAGAGGAAGAGGAAGAGGAAGAGGAAGAGGAAGAGGAAGAGGAAGAGGAAGAGGAAGAGGAAGAGGAAGAGGAAGAGGAAGAGGAAGAGGAAGAGGAAGAGGAAGAGGAAGAGGAAGAGGAAGAGGAAGAGGAAGAGGAAGAGGAAGAGGAAGAGGAAGAGGAAGAGGAAGAGGAAGAGGAAGAGGAAGAGGAAGAGGAAGAGGAAGAGGAAGAGGAAGAGGAAGAGGAAGAGGAAGAGGAAGAGGAAGAGGAAGAGGAAGAGGAAGAGGAAGAGGAAGAGGAAGAGGAAGAGGAAGAGGAAGAGGAAGAGGAAGAGGAAGAGGAAGAGGAAGAGGAAGAGGAAGAGGAAGAGGAAGAGGAAGAGGAAGAGGAAGAGGAAGAGGAAGAGGAAGAGGAAGAGGAAGAGGAAGAGGAAGAGGAAGAGGAAGAGGAAGAGGAAGAGGAAGAGGAAGAGGAAGAGGAAGAGGAAGAGGAAGAGGAAGAGGAAGAGGAAGAGGAAGAGGAAGAGGAAGAGGAAGAGGAAGAGGAAGAGGAAGAGGAAGAGGAAGAGGAAGAGGAAGAGGAAGAGGAAGAGGAAGAGGAAGAGGAAGAGGAAGAGGAAGAGGAAGAGGAAGAGGAAGAGGAAGAGGAAGAGGAAGAGGAAGAGGAAGAGGAAGAGGAAGAGGAAGAGGAAGAGGAAGAGGAAGAGGAAGAGGAAGAGGAAGAGGAAGAGGAAGAGGAAGAGGAAGAGGAAGAGGAAGAGGAAGAGGAAGAGGAAGAGGAAGAGGAAGAGGAAGAGGAAGAGGAAGAGGAAGAGGAAGAGGAAGAGGAAGAGGAAGAGGAAGAGGAAGAGGAAGAGGAAGAGGAAGAGGAAGAGGAAGAGGAAGAGGAAGAGGAAGAGGAAGAGGAAGAGGAAGAGGAAGAGGAAGAGGAAGAGGAAGAGGAAGAGGAAGAGGAAGAGGAAGAGGAAGAGGAAGAGGAAGAGGAAGAGGAAGAGGAAGAGGAAGAGGAAGAGGAAGAGGAAGAGGAAGAGGAAGAGGAAGAGGAAGAGGAAGAGGAAGAGGAAGAGGAAGAGGAAGAGGAAGAGGAAGAGGAAGAGGAAGAGGAAGAGGAAGAGGAAGAGGAAGAGGAAGAGGAAGAGGAAGAGGAAGAGGAAGAGGAAGAGGAAGAGGAAGAGGAAGAGGAAGAGGAAGAGGAAGAGGAAGAGGAAGAGGAAGAGGAAGAGGAAGAGGAAGAGGAAGAGGAAGAGGAAGAGGAAGAGGAAGAGGAAGAGGAAGAGGAAGAGGAAGAGGAAGAGGAAGAGGAAGAGGAAGAGGAAGAGGAAGAGGAAGAGGAAGAGGAAGAGGAAGAGGAAGAGGAAGAGGAAGAGGAAGAGGAAGAGGAAGAGGAAGAGGAAGAGGAAGAGGAAGAGGAAGAGGAAGAGGAAGAGGAAGAGGAAGAGGAAGAGGAAGAGGAAGAGGAAGAGGAAGAGGAAGAGGAAGAGGAAGAGGAAGAGGAAGAGGAAGAGGAAGAGGAAGAGGAAGAGGAAGAGGAAGAGGAAGAGGAAGAGGAAGAGGAAGAGGAAGAGGAAGAGGAAGAGGAAGAGGAAGAGGAAGAGGAAGAGGAAGAGGAAGAGGAAGAGGAAGAGGAAGAGGAAGAGGAAGAGGAAGAGGAAGAGGAAGAGGAAGAGGAAGAGGAAGAGGAAGAGGAAGAGGAAGAGGAAGAGGAAGAGGAAGAGGAAGAGGAAGAGGAAGAGGAAGAGGAAGAGGAAGAGGAAGAGGAAGAGGAAGAGGAAGAGGAAGAGGAAGAGGAAGAGGAAGAGGAAGAGGAAGAGGAAGAGGAAGAGGAAGAGGAAGAGGAAGAGGAAGAGGAAGAGGAAGAGGAAGAGGAAGAGGAAGAGGAAGAGGAAGAGGATGAGGATGAGGACGAGGATAGGATGAGGAGTAAAATGAGGAGGAGGATGATGATAGGATGAGGATGAGAATGAGGACGAGGATATGATGTGGATGAGGATGAGGATGAGGTTAGGATGAGGATGTGGATGAGGATAGGAAGAGGATGAGGATGATGAAGAGGATAGGATGAGGGTGAGGACGAGATGTGGATGAGGACGATGAGGATAATGAGGATAGGATGAGGAGGTGGATCAGGAAGAGGATGAGGAAAGGATGAGGATGTGGATGTGGATAGAATGAGGACGAGCATGAGGATGAGGATAGGATTTGAATTAGGACAAGGATGAGGATAGGATGAGCATGAGAATGAGGATGAGGATAGGATGAGGACGAGCATGAGGATAGGAGGAGGACGATAATGAGGATGAGGATAGGATTACGATGAGGTCGAGAATGAGGATGAGGATGAGGATAGGATGGGATGAGGACGAGAATGAGGATGCGGATAGGATGTGGATGAGGATGAGGATGATGATGTGGATGAGAATAGTATGAGGATGAGGATGGGGATAGGATAGGATAGGATTTGGATGAGGACGAGCATGAGGATGTGGATAGGATGAGGATGAGGACGAGAATGACGATGAGGATGAGAATGACGTTATGGAGGAGGATAGGAGGAGGACGAGAATAAGAATGAGGATAGAGTGAGGATGAGGACGAGGATAGGATTAGGAGTAGAATGTGGATGAGGTTGAGGATGAGGTCGAGGATACGATGAGGATTTGGATGAGGAGGATGAGGATGAGGATGGGGACAAGAATGAGAATGAGGATGGGATTAGGATGAGAATGAGGATGAGGATAGGTTGAGGATGAGGAAGAGGATGGGGATGAGGATAGGATGACGACGAGAATGAGGACGAGGATAGGATGAGGATTTGGATTAGGATGGGGATGAGGATGAGGATGATGATGAGGATAGTATGAGAACGAGGATGAGGATGAGGATAAGATGAGGACGAGGATTAGGATAGGATGAGGATGAGAATAGGATGAGGATGAGGATGAGGATGAGGATAGGATGACGATGAGGATGAGGAAGAGGATGAGGATAGGTTGAGGATGAGGATAGGATGAGGATCAGGATCAGGATAGGGTGAGAAGGAGGATGAGGATGAGGAAGAGGATCAGAATGAGGATAGGATAAGGACGAGCATGAGGATGAGGATAGGATGAGGACGAGCATGAGGATGAGGATAGGATGAAGATGAGGATTAGGATAGGATGAGGATGAGAATAGGATGAGGATGAGGAAGTGGATTAGGATGAGGATGAGGAGGAAGAGGAAGAGGAGGAGGATGAGGATGAGGATAGGATGAGGATGAGGATGAGGATGAGGAGGAGGATGAGGATGAGGATGAGGATGAGGACAAGAATGAGAATGAGGATAGGATG
>NC_032027.1:17093020-17093879 GCF_001865875.1 Lupinus angustifolius | reverse complement strand
GAGGATAGGATGAGGAGGAGGATAGGATGAGGATGAGGATAGGATGAGGAAGAGGACGAGAATGAGGATATGGATGAGGAGGAGGATAGGATGAGGATGAGGAAGAGGATGAGGACGACGATGGGATGAGGAAGAGGATATGATGAGAATGAGGGTTAGGATTAGGATAGGACTAGGATGAGGAGGAGGATAGGACGAGAATGAGAAGGAGCATGAGGATGAGGAAGAGCATGAGGATGAGGATGAGGACGAGGAGAGGATAAGGATGAGGATTAGGATTAGGATAGGATGAGGATGGGGAGGAGGATGAGGATGAGGAGGGTAGGATGAGGATGAGGATAGGATGAGAAGGAGGAGGAAGAGGAGGATGAGGATGAGGATGAGGATAGGATGAGGATGAAGAATGAGGATGAGGATGAGGATAAGATGAGGATGAGGAGGAGGTGGAGGAGGAGGACGAGGATATGATGAGGAGTTGGAGGAGGAGGATGAGGATGACGACGAGGATATGATGAGGATGAGCATGGGGATGAGGATGGGGACGAAGATAAGATGAGGATGAAAAAGAGGGTAGGATGAGGATGAGGATAGGATGAGGAGGAGGATATGATGAGGAGTTGGAGGATGAGGATGAGGATGAGGATAAGGAGGAGGATAGGATGAAGATGAGGATAGGATGAGGGTGAGGACGAAGATGGGATGAGGAAGGGTGTGAGGACGAAGATGGTATGAGGAAGAGGATAGAATGAGGATGAGGATAGGACTAGGATGAGGAGGAGGATAAGATGAGGATGAGCACGAGGATTGGATAAGGAAGAGAATGAAGATAGGATGAGGATGAGGATGAGGAGGAGGAGGA
>NC_032027.1:17092718-17092920 GCF_001865875.1 Lupinus angustifolius | reverse complement strand
GATGAGGAAGAGGATAGGATGAGGATGAGGATAGGACTAGGATGAGGAGGAGGATAGGATGAGGATGAAGACGAGGATAGGATAAGGGAGAGAATGAAGATAGGATGAGGATGAGGATGAGGAGGAGGAGGATAGGAGAAGGATGAGGATAGGATGAGGAGGAGGTTAGGATGAGGATGAGGATAGGATGAGGAATTGGAGG
>NC_032027.1:17091718-17092618 GCF_001865875.1 Lupinus angustifolius | reverse complement strand
GAGGATGAGGACATGGATAGGATGAGGATAGGACGAGGAAGAGGATGAGGATGAGGATGAGGAGTAGGAGGAGGAGGAGGATGAGGATAGGATGAGGATAAGGATGAGGAAAAGATAAGGATGAGGAGGAGGATGAGGGTGAGGATGAGGATAGGATGAGGATGGGGATGAGGATGGGGATGTGGATGAGGATGAGGATAGAATGAGGGGGAGGATGAGGACGAAGATAGGATGAGGATGGGGATGAATATGAGGACGAGGATAGGATGAGGATGAAGATGGGGATAGGAAGAGGAGGAGGAGGAGGGGAAGGATGAGGATAGGATTAGGATGAGGATGAGGATAGGATGAGGAGGAGGATAAGAATAGGATGAGGATAAGGATGAGGAGGAGGATAGGAGGAGGATGAGGAAGAGGATGAGGACGAAGATGGGATGAGGAAGAGGACAGGATGAGGATGAGGGTTAGGATGAGGATAGAACCGGGATGAGGAGGAGGATAGGACGAGAATGAGGAGGAGCAAGAGGATGAGGAAGAGCATGAGGATGAGGATGAGGACCAGGAGAGGATGAGGATAGAATGAGNGGATTTGGATAGGATGAGGATGGGGAGGAGGATGAGGATGAGGAGGGTAGGATGAGGATGAGGATAGGATGAGGAGGAGGAGGAAGAGGAGGATGAGGATGAGGATAGCATGAGGATGAAGAATGAGGATGAGGATGAGGTTAAGATGAGGATGAGGAGGAGGTGGAGGATGAGCATGAGGATATGATGAGGAGTTGGAGGAGGAGGATGAGGATGAGGATGACGACGAGGATATGATGAGGATGAGCATGGGGATGAGGATGGGGACGAAGATAAGATGAGGATGAAGAGGAGGGTAGGATGAGGATGAGGATA
>NC_032027.1:17090735-17091618 GCF_001865875.1 Lupinus angustifolius | reverse complement strand
ATGAGGATAGGATGAGGAGGAGGATAGGATGAGGATGAGGATTGGATGAGGAATTGGAGGAGGAGGATGAGGATGACGATTAGGAGGAGGATAGGATGAGGAGGAGGATTTGATGAGGATGAGGATGACGGTGAGGATGAGGATAGAATGAGGAAGAGGATAGGATGAGGATGAGGATGAGGATCAGGATGAAGATAGGATGAGGAGGAGGATAGGATGAGGATGAGGATTGGATGAGGAATTGGAGGAGGAGGATGAGGATGACGATTAGGAGGAGGATAGGATGAGGAGGAGGATTTGATGAGGATGAGGATGACGGTGAGGATGAGGATAGAATGAGGAAGAGGATAGGATGAGGATGAGGATGAGGACATGGATAGGATGAGGATGAGGACGTGAATAGGACGAGAAAGAGGATGAGGATGACGATAGGATGAGGAGTAGGAGGAGGAGGAGGATAGGATGAGGAAAAGATGAGAATGAGGATGTGGATGAGGATGGGGATGAGGATGGGGATGTGGATGAGGATGAGGATAGGATGAGGATGAGGATGAGGACGACGATAGGATGAGGATGAGGATGAGGACGAAGATAGGATGAGGATGAGGATGAGAACATGAGGATAGGACGAGGATGAGGATGAGGATGAGGATGCGGATGAGGATGGGGATAGGATGAGGAGGAGGAGGAGGAGAAGGATGAGCATAGGATTAGGATGAGGATGTGCTTAGGATGAGGAGGAGGAGGATGAGGATGAGGATGAGGATGAGGATGAGGATGGGGATGAGGATGAGGAAGAGGAAAGGTTGAGGATGAGAATTAGGATAGGTTGAAGATAGGATGAGGAAGAGGATAGGATGAGGATGAGGATTAGGAGGAGGAG
>NC_032027.1:17089765-17090635 GCF_001865875.1 Lupinus angustifolius | reverse complement strand
GATGAGGAGGAGGAGGATGAGGATAGGATGAGGATATGGATAGGAGGAGGATGAGGATTAGGATGAGGATAGGATGAGGATGAGTATAGGATGAGGGTGAGGACAAAGATAAGGATGTGGATGAGGATTAGGATAGGATGAGGATGAGGTTAGGATGAGGAGGATGATAGGATGAGGAGGAGGAGGATAAGGATAGGATGAGGAGGAGCAGGAGGATATGGATAGGAGGAGGATGAGGATGAGTAGGAGGAGGATGAGGATAGGATGAGGATGAGGAGGAGGATAGGATGAGGATGAAAATAGGATGAGGGTGAGGACAGCAGAGGATGAGGGTGAGGACGAAGAGGAGGATGAGGATGAGGATATGATGAGGAGGATGAGGATTAGGATGAGCATGAGGATGAGGATAGGATGAGGAGGAGGAGGAGGAGGAGGATAGGATGAGGATGAAAATAGGATAAGGATCAGGAGGAGGATAGGATGAGGATGAGGATGAGGATGAGGATATGATGAGGAATAGGATGAGGCTAGGATGAGGAAGAGCATGAGGATAGATTGAGCGTGAGGATGAGGACGAGGATAAAATGAGGGGACATGGATAGGATGAGGATGAGGAAGAGCATGAGGAAGAGGATGAGGATGAGCATAACACGAGGATTGGATGAGGTTGAGCATAACACGAGGATTGGATGAGGATGAGGATAACACGAGGATAGGATGAGGATGAGGATGAGGGTGAGGATGAGGATAGAATGAGGAAGAGGTTGAGGATGAGGATGAGGACATGGATAGGATGAGGACGATGATAGGATGAAGAAGAGGATGAGGATGAGGACAGGATTTGGATGAGGGGGAGGATAGGATAAAGAT
>NC_032027.1:17088296-17089665 GCF_001865875.1 Lupinus angustifolius | reverse complement strand
GATGAGGATAGGATGAGGATGAGGATGAGGATAGGATAAGGATGAGGAGGAGGATAGGATGAGGATGAGGGTGAGGATGGGAATAGGATGAGGATGAGGATGAGGATGAGGATGAGGGTGAGGATGAGGATAGAATGATGAAGAGGATGAGGATAGGTTGAGGACATGGATAGGATGAGGAGGAGGAGGAGGAAAGGATGAGGATGAGGACGAGGATGAGGATTAGGAGGAGGATACGATGAGGATGAGAATAGGATGAGGGTGAGGACAAAGATAAGGATGTGGATGAGGATTAGGATAGGATGTGGATGAGGTTAGGATGAGGAGGATGATAGGATGAGGAGGAGGAGGATAAGGATAGGATGAGGAGGAGCAAGAGGATATGGATACGAGGAGGATGAGGATGAGTAGGAGGAGGATGAGGATAGGATGAGGAGGAGGATAGGATGAGGATGAGGATAGGATGAGGATGAGGATGAGGATGAGGATTACGAGGAGGATAGGATGAGGATGAGGATAGGATTAGGGTGAGGACAAAGTTGAGGATGAGGATGAGGATTAGGATAGGATGAGGATGTGGTTAGGATGAGGAGGATTATAGGATGACGATGAGGATTAGGATCAGGAGGATAGGACTAGGATCAGGAGGAGGATAGGATGAGGATGAGGATGAGGACGAGGATAGGATAATGAAGAGGATGAGGATAGGATGAGGATAAGGATGAGGATCGGATGAGGAGGAGGATAGGATGAGGATGAGGATAGGACGAGGAATTGCAGGAGGATGAGGATGAGGATGAGGATTAGGAGGAGGATTAGGAGGAGGATAGGATGAGGATGAGGGTGAGGACGAAGATGAGGATGAGGATGAGGATGAGGATTAGGATAGGATGAGGATGGGGATGGCGATGAGGATTAGGAAGAGGATGGGGTCGGGGATGAGGATGGGGATGAGGATGAGGAAGAGGATAGGATGAGGAGATGATGACGATGAGGATGAAGATAGGATGAGTAAGAGGATGAGGAGGAAGAGGAGGGTAGGATGAGGATGAGGACGTGGATAGGATGAGGATAAGATGAGGACGTGGATAGGATGAGGATAAGATGACGACGTGGATAGGATGAGGATGAGGATAGGATGAGGATGAGGATAGGATGAGGTGGAGGAGGAGGAGGAGGAGGAGGATGAGGATAGGATGAGGATGAGGAGGAGGATAGGATGAGGATGAGGTTCATGATGAGGAGGAGGATAGGATGAGGAGAAGGAGGAGGATGAGGATAGGATGAGGACCAGGATAAGATGAGGATGAGGATAGGATGGGGAATTGGAGGAGGGGGATGAGGGTAGGATGAGGATGAGGATGAGGAT
>NC_032027.1:17087591-17088196 GCF_001865875.1 Lupinus angustifolius | reverse complement strand
GAAGAGGATGAGGATGAAGAGGAGGGTAGGATGACGATGGGGATGAGGATAGGATGAGGACGAGGATAGGATGAGAATGAGGATAGGATGAGGATGAGGATGAGCATGAGGTGGAGGATAGGGTGAGAATGAGGATAGGATGAGGGTGAGGACGAAGATGAGGATGAGAATGAGGTTAAGGATGAGGATGAGGATTACAATTAGGATAGGATGAGGTAGGGGATGAGGATGAGGAAGAGGAAAGGACGAGGACAAAGAGGAGGGTAGGATGAGGATGGGGATGAGGATGAGGAGGATGAGGTTAGGAAGATGATGAGGATGAGGATTATGATTAGGATAGGATAAGGATGGGGATGAGGATGGGTTGGAGGATGAGGATGAGGATAGGATGATGATGAGGATGTGGATGAGGATATGATGACATCGAGGATGAGGATAGGATGAGGATGGGGACGAAGATTGGATGAGGAAGAGGATGAGGATGAAGAGGAGGGTAGGATGAGGATGAGGATAGGATGAGGGTGAGGACGAAGATGAGGATCAGAATGAGGATGAGGATGAGGATGAAGATTAGGATAGGATGAGGATGAGGAAGAGGATAGGAT
>NC_032027.1:17086608-17087491 GCF_001865875.1 Lupinus angustifolius | reverse complement strand
TGAGGGTGAGGATAGGATGAGGAATTGGAGGAGGATATGATGAGGAAGAGGAAGAGGATGAGGATAGGATAAGGATAGTTTGAGGAATTGGAGGAGAGGAATGAGGATGAGGATGAGGAGGAGGAGGAGGATGAGGATAGGATGTTGACGAGGATATGATGAGGAGTTGGAGGATGAGGACGAGGAGGAGGATAGGATGAGGATAGGATGAGACTGAGGACGAAGATGGGATAAGGAAGAGGACGAGGACGAAGATGGGAGGAGGAAAAGGAAAGGATGAGGATTAGGATGAGGATAGGACTAGGATGAGGAGGAGGATAGGATGAGAATGAGAAGGAGGATGAGGATGAGGAGGAGGAAGAGCATAAGGATGAGGATAGGATGAGGAGGAGGATAGGATGAGGAGGAGGATAGGATGAGGATGAGGATGAGGATGAGGAGGAAGATGAGGATGAGGATAGGAGGAGGAAGTGGATATGATGAGGAGTTGGAGGAGGTGGATGAGGATGAGGCTGAGGAAGGGCATGAGGATGAGGATGACGACGAGGATATGATGAGGATGAGCATCGGGATGAGGATGGGGACGAAGATAAGATGAGGATGAAGAGGAGGGTAGGATGAGGATGAGGATAGGATGAGGAGGAGGAGCAGGAGGAGGAGGAGGCATAGGATGAGGATAGGATGAGGATGAGCATGAGGATGAGGATAGAATTAGGATGAGGATAAGATGAGGATGAGGAGGTGGATAGGATGAGGACGAGGATGAGGAGAAGGTGGAGGATGAGGATGAGGAAAGGATGAGGAGGAGGATATGATGAGGAGTTCGAGGAGGAGGATGAGGATGAGGAGGAGGATAGGATGAGGATGAGGATGAGGATAGGAT
>NC_032027.1:17084420-17085441 GCF_001865875.1 Lupinus angustifolius | reverse complement strand
GAGGATGAAGATAGGATGAGGATCAGGAGGAGGATTTGATGAGGATATGATGAGGATGAGGACAAGGCTAGGATGAGGATAGGATGAGGGTGAGGATGAGGGCCAGGATAGAATGAGGGGACATGGATAGGATGAGGATGAGGATGAGGATATGATGAGGAGGGCGAGGAGGAGGATGAGGATGAGGATGAGGATAGGTCAAGGAGGATGAGGATAGGATGAGGATGAGGATGAGGATGAGGAGGAGGAGGATGAGGATGAGGATGAGGATGAGGATGAGGTTAGGATGAGGATGAGGATGAGGGTGAGGAGAAGGGTAGGATGAGGATGAGGATAAGATGGGATGAGTATGAGGATAGGACGAGGATGAGGAGGAGGAGGATGAGGATGAGGTTAGGATGAGGATGAGGAATAGGATGAGGATGAGGATGAGGATAGGATGAGGATGAGGATGAGGACGAGGGTGAGGATGAGGATAGGATGAGGATGAGGGTGACGACAAGGACGAGGACGAGGATGAGGATGAGGAATAAAATAGGATGAGGATGGCGATGAGGATGAGGTCAGGATGAGGATGAGAATAAGGATGAGGATGAGGATAATGATAGGATGAGGGATGAGGATAGGATTAGGAGGAGGATGAGGATGAGGAAGAGGATGAGGATGAGGAAGAGGATGAGGATGAGGAAGAGGATGAGGATGAGGAAGAGGATGAGGATGAGGAAGAGGATGAGGATGAGGAAGAGGATGAGGATGAGGAAGAGGATGAGGATGAGGAAGAGGATGAGGATGAGGAAGAGGATGAGGATGAGTATGAGGACGAAAATAGGATGAGGATGAGGAAGAGGATGAGCATGAGGATAGAATGAGGATGAGTAAAGGATGTGGAGGAGGAGGAGAACATGATGAGGATGAGGATGACGATAGGATGAGGACGAGGATGAGAATGAGGATGAGGATGAGGATAGCATGAGCATGAGGTTGAGGATGAGGATGAGGATGAGGATGAGGATGAGGATAG
>NC_032027.1:17083751-17084320 GCF_001865875.1 Lupinus angustifolius | reverse complement strand
GATAGAATGAGGATGGGGATGAGGATAGGATGAGGATGAGGACGAAGATGGGATGAGGATGAAGAGGAGAGTAAGTTGAGGGTGGGAATGAGGATGAGGATGAGGATAGGATGAGGACGAGGATAGGATGAGGACGAGGATAGGATGAGGATGACGACGAGGACGAGGACGAGGATGAGGATGAGGATGGCGATGAGGATGAGGTCAGGATGAGGATGAGAATAAGGATGAGGATTGGATGAGGAAGAGGATGAGGATAAAGAGGAGGGTCGGATCAGGATGAGGATGAGGACGAAGATGGGATGAGGAAGGGGATGAGGATGAGGATAGGACGAGGAAGAGCATGAGGATAGGATGAGCATGAGGATGAGGATGAGGATGGGGATGAGGATGTTGATGAGGATGAGGATAGGACGAGGATGAGGATGAGGAGGACGATAGGTTGAGGAAGAGGATGAGGATGATGAGGAGGGTAGGATAAGGATGGGGATGAGGATGAGGATGAGGATAGGATTAGGATGAGGATGCGGATACGATGAGGATAGGATGAGGATGAGGATATGATGAGG
>NC_032027.1:17082507-17083651 GCF_001865875.1 Lupinus angustifolius | reverse complement strand
TGAGGATGAGGATGAGGACGAGGATAGGATGAGGATGAGTATGAGGATAGGATTAGGATGAGGATGAGCATTAGGATGAGTATAGGATGAGGATGAGGATGAGGAAAAGATGAGGATGAGGAGGAGCACAGGATGAGGATGAGGAGGACGAGGACGAGGATGAGGATAGGATGAGGACGAGTATACGATGAGGAGTTGGAGGAGGAGGATGAGGATAGGATGAGGATGATGACGAAGATGGGATGAGGAAGAGGATAGGATGAGGATGACGATGAGGATGAGGACGAGGATAGGATGATGATGAGAATTAGGATAGGATGAGGATGAGGATGAGGATGAGGATGAGGATGAGGATAGGATGAGGATAGGATGAGGACAAGGATAGGATCATGATGAGGATAAGATGAGGGTGAGGATGAGGATAGGATGAGGAGGAGGACGAGGAAGATTAGGATGAGGATGAGGATGAGGAAGAGGAGGAGGATGAGTATAGGATGATAATGAGGATAACATTAGGACGAGGATAGGATGAGGATGAGGATGAGGATAGTATGAGGATAGGGTGAGGACGACGATGAGGATGAGGATGAGGATAGTATGAGGATAGGGTGAGGACGACGATGAGGATGAGGATGAGGATAGTATGAGGATAGGGTGAGGACGACGATGAGGATGAGGATGAGGAAGAGGAGGAGGATGAGTATAGGATGATAATGAGGATAACATTAGGACGAGGATAGGATGAGGATGAGGATGAGGATAGTATGAGGAGAGGATGTGGATGTGGATCAGGATGAGGATGAGGATGAGGATGAGGAGAAGATGAGGAGGAGGAGGAGGATGAGGATGAAGAGGAGGGTAGGATGAGGATGAGGATGAGGATGAGGACGAGGATAGGATGAGGATGAGTATGAGGATAGGATTAGGATGAGGATGAGCATTAGGATGAGTATAGGATGAGGATGAGGATGAGGAAAAGATGAGGATGAGGAGGAGCACAGGATGAGGATGAGGAGGACGAGGACGAGGATGAGGATAGGATGAGGACGAATATACGATGAGGAGTTGGAGGAGGAGGATGAGGATATGATGAGGATGATGACGAAGATGGGATGAGGAAGAGGATAGGATGAGGATGAGGATG
>NC_032027.1:17080673-17080983 GCF_001865875.1 Lupinus angustifolius | reverse complement strand
GGATAGGATGAGGGTGAGGACGAAGATGGGATGAGGAAGAGGATGAGGACGAAGATGGGATAAGGATGAGGATTAGGATGAGGATGAGGATGAGGACATGGATAGGATGAGGACAATGATAGGATAAGGAAGAGGGTGAAGATAGGATGAGGATGAGGGTAGGGTGAGGATGAGGATGACAAGGAGGGTAGGATGAGGATGAGGATGAGGAGGAGGAGGAGTAGGAGGATAGGATGAGGAGGAGGATAGGATGAGGATGAGGATAGGATGAGGATGAGGATAGGATGAGGATAGGATGAGGATGAGGATA
>NC_032027.1:17080350-17080573 GCF_001865875.1 Lupinus angustifolius | reverse complement strand
ATGAGGGCGAGGACGAAGATGAGGCTGAGGATGAGGAAGAGGATTAGGATTGGAAGAGGATGGGGATGAGGATGAGGAAGAGGATAGGATGAGGACGAGGACGAGGATAGGATGAGGACGAGTGTAGGATGAGGATGAGGATCGGACGAGGAATTGGAGGAGGAGGATGAGTAAGAGGATAGGATGAGGATGACGATGAGGATGAGGAAGAGGATGAGGATGA
>NC_032027.1:17079442-17080250 GCF_001865875.1 Lupinus angustifolius | reverse complement strand
AGGATAGGATGAGGAATTGGAGGAGGACGACGAGGATGAGGATGAGGATAAGGATGAGGTGGAGGATAGGATGAGGATGAGGATGAGGAATAGGATAGGATGAGGATGGGGATGAGGAATAGGATAGGATGAGGATTAGGATGAGGATTAGGATGAGGACGAAGATAGGATGAGGAAGAGGTTGAGGACAAAGAGGAGGGTAGGATGAGGATGAGGATAGTATGAGGACGAGGATAGGATGAGGATAGGATGACGAATTGGAGGAGGATGAAGATGGGATGAGGATGAGGATGACGATAGGAGGAGGGTTAGGACGAAGATGGGATGAGGAAGAGGTTGAGGACGAAGATGGGATGAGGATGAGTATAGGATGAGAATGAGTATGAGGATGAGGATGAGGAGGAGGATAGGATGAGGATGAGGATTAGGATTAGGATAGGATGAGGATGGGGATTAGGATGGGGATGAGGATGAGGAAGAAGATAGAATGAGGATGAGGATGAGGTCGAAGATAGGATGAGGATGAAGAGGAGGGTAGGATGAGGACAAAGATAGGAAGAGGAAAAGGATGAGGATGAAGAGGAGGGTAGGATGAGGATGGGGATGAGGATGAGGGTGAGGAACTGATGCGGACGAGGATAAGGACAGGATGAGGACGAGGATAGGATGAAGATGAAGAGTTGGGTAGGATGAGGATGAGTATAGGATGAGGACGAGAATGAGGATATGATGAGGATGAGGGTGAGGATAATGAGGAGGATGAGGAAGAGGATAGGATGAGGATGAGGACGAGGATAGGATGAGGACG
>NC_032027.1:17078398-17079342 GCF_001865875.1 Lupinus angustifolius | reverse complement strand
GGATGAGGAATTGGAGGAGGAGGAGGAGGAGGAGGATGAGGATGAGGATAAGGATGAGGTGGAGGATAGGTCGAGGATGAGGATGAGGATTCGGCTAGGATGAGGATGGGGAAGAGGATGAGGAATAGGATAGCATGAGGATGAGGATGAGGACGAAGATAGGATGAGGAAGAGGTTGAGGATAAAGAGGAGGGTAGGATGAGGATGGGGATGAGGATGAGGATAGGATGAGGACGAGGATAGGATGAGGAATTGGAGGAGGAGGATGAGGACGAAGATGGGATGAGGATGAGGATAGGAGGAGGGTGAGGATGATGATGGGGTGAGGAAGAGGATGAGGACGAAGATGGGATGAGGACAAGGATAGGATGAGGATGAGTATGAGGATGAGGATGAGGATAGGATAAGGACGAGGATAAGGACGAGGATAAGGACAGGATGAGGAGGAGGATAGGATGAGGAGGAGGATGAGGATAGGATGAGGATGAGGATAGGATGAGGAATTAGAGGAGGAGTTTGAGGAAGAGGATAGGATGAGGATGAAGAGTAGGATGAGGATAGGATGAGGGCGAGGACGAAGATGAGGTTGAGGATGAGGATGAGGATTAGGATAGAATGAGGATGAAGATGAGGACGAAGATAGAATGAGGAAGATGATGAGGATGAAGAGGAGGGTAGGATGAGGATGGGGATAGGATGAGGAATTGGAGGAGGAGGATGAGGAAGAGGATAGGATGAGGATGAGGATGAGGATAGGATGGGGATGAGGAATAAGATGAGGAGGAGGATAGGACGAGGAATAAGATGAGGAGGAGGATAGGATGGGGATGAGGATTAGGATAGGATGAGGATGTGGATGAGGGTTAGGAAGAGGATAGGATGAGGACGAAGATAGGATGAGGAAGAGGTTGAGGATGAGGAGGAGGGTAGGATGAGGATGGGGA
>NC_032027.1:17077128-17078298 GCF_001865875.1 Lupinus angustifolius | reverse complement strand
AGGATAGGATGAGGACGAGGATAGGATCAGGAATTGGAGGAGGAGAGGATGAGGATAGGAGGAGGGTGAGGACAAGATGGATGAGGAAGAGGATAGGATTAGGATGCGCAAGAGGATAGGACGAGGATGAGTAAGAAGATTGGATCAGGAAGTGATGAGGATGAAGAGGAGGGTAGGATGAGGATGGAGATGAGGATAAGGATGAGGGTAGAATGAGGACGAGGATGAGGATATGATGAGGAAGAGGATAGGTTGAGGATGAGGATAGGACGAGGAATTGGAGGGGGAGGATGAGGAAGAGGATGAGGAAGAGGATGAGGATGGGGATAGGATGAGGGTGAGGATGAAGACGAGGATGAGGATGAAGAGGAGGGTAGGATGAGGATGGGGATGAGGATGAGGATAGGATGAGGATAGGATGAGGAATTGGAGGAGGAGGATGAGGACGAAAATGGGATGAGGATGAGGATGAGGATAGGAGGAGGAGGAGGAGGAGGATGAGGATAAGGATAGGATAAGGATGAGGATTAAGAGGAGGGTAGGATGAGGATGGGGATGAGGATGAGGATAGGATGAGGATAGGATGAGGAATTGGAGGAGGAGGATGAGGATAAGGATGAGGTGAAGTATAGGATGAGGATGAGGATGAGGATTAGGATAGGATGAGGATGGGGATGAGGATGAGGATAGGATGAGGATAGGATGAGGAATTGGAGGAGGAGGATGAGGATAAGGATGAGGTGAAGTATAGGATGAGGATGAGGATGAGGATTAGGATAGGATGAGGATGGGGATGAGGATGAGGATAGGATGAGGATAGGATGAGGAATTGGAGGAGGAGGATGAGGATAAGGATGAGGTGAAGTATAGGATGAGGATGAGGATGAGGATTAGGATAGGATGAGGATGGGGATGAGGATGTCGATAGGATGAGGATTGGATGAGGAATTGGAGGAGGAGGATGAGGACGAAGATAGGATGAGGAAGAGGTTGAGGATAAAGAGGAGGGTAGGATGAGGATGGGGATGAGGATGTCGATAGGATGAGGATTGGATGAGGAATTGGAGGAGGAGGATGAGGACGAAGATGGGATGAGGATGAGGATGTGGATAGGAGGAGGATGAGGATGAGGAGGAGAATATGATGAGGTTGAGGATAGGATGAGGATGA
>NC_032027.1:17076729-17077028 GCF_001865875.1 Lupinus angustifolius | reverse complement strand
AGGATGGGGATGAGGATGAGGAAGAGGATAGGATGAGGATGAGGACGAGGATGAGGTAGAAGATAGGATGAGGATGAAGAGGAGGGCAGGATAAGGATGGGGATGAGGATGAGGGTGAGGATAGGAGGAGGACGAGGATAAGGACAGGATGAGAAGGAGGATACGATGAGGATGAGGATAGGATGAGGAGTATGAGGAAGAGGATAGGATGAGGAGTAGGATGAGGTTGAGGATAGGATGAGGGGGAGGACGAAGATGAGGCTGAGGATGAGGATGAGGATTAGGATAGGATGAGGATG
>NC_032027.1:17074067-17076629 GCF_001865875.1 Lupinus angustifolius | reverse complement strand
GGATGAGGATGGGGATGAGGATGTCGATAGGATGAGGATTGGATGAGGAATTGGAGGAGGAGGATGAGGAAGAGGATAGGATGAGGGTGAGGACGAAGATGAGGCTGAGGCTGAGGCTGAGGCTGAGGATGAGGTTGAGGATGATCGTAGGATGAGGATGGGGATGAGGATGAGGAAGAGGATAGGATTAGGATGAGGATGAGGATAGGATGAGGACGAGAACGAAGATAAGATGAGGAAGAGGATGAAGATGAAGAGTAGGGTAGGATGAGGATGATGATGAGGATGAGGATGGTGATGAGGATGAGGATGAGGATAGGATGAGGACGAGGACGAGGGTAGGATGAGGACGAGGATAGGATAAAGATGAGGATAGGATGAAGAATTGGAGGATGAGGATGAGGATGAGGATGAGGATGAGGATTAGGATGAGGAAGAGGATGGGGAAGAGGATCAGGATGAGGATGAGGCTAGGACGAAGATGAGGATGAGGAAGAGGATAGGAAGAGGATGAGGATGAGGACAACGATGAGGATGAGGATCAGGATAGGATGAGGATGATGATGTGGAGGAGTATAGGACGAGGATGAGGATAGGATGTGACAGAGGATGAGGATGAGGATGAGGATGAGGATGAGGACGAGGTTAGGATGAGGAAGAGGATGAGGATGAGGATGAGGATAGGATGAGGATGAGGATTAGGTGGAGGATGAGGATGATGATGATGATGAGGATGAGGATGACGATGAGGATAGGATGAGGATGAGGATAACGATGAGGATGAGGATCAGGATAGGATGAGGATGATGATGAGGAGGAGTATAGGATGAGGATGAGGGCAGGATGAGAAAGAGGATGTGGATGATAACGAGGATAGGATGAGGAAGAGGATGAGGATGAGGATGATGATGAGGAGGAGTATAGGATGAGGATGAGGACAGGATGAGAAAGAGGATGTGGATGATAACGAGGATAGGATGAGGAAGAGCATGAGGATGAGGATGAGGATGAGGATGAGGATGAGGACGAAGAGGATAGGATGAGGATGAGGATGAGGATGAGGATGAGGATAGGATGAGGATGAAGAGGAGGGTAAGATCAGGATGAGGATGAGAATGAGGGTGAGGATGAGGATGAGGATGAGGATGAGGATGAGGCTGAGGATGAGGATGAGGATGAGGATGAGGATAGGATGAGGATGAGGAGGAGGATGACGTTAAGGATGAGGATAGGATGAGGATGAGTAGGATGAGGGTGAGGACGAAGATGGGATGAGGAAGAGGATGAGGATGAAGATGGGATGAGGATGAGGATAGGATGAGGATGAGGATTGGATGAGGATGAGGATGAGGATAGCATGAGGGAGAGGATAAGGATAGGATGCGGGTGAGGACGAGCATGAGGATAGGACGAGGATGAGGAGGAAGATAGGATGAGGATGAGCATGACGATGAGGATGAAGATAAGATGAGGATAGGATTAGGAAGAGGATGAGGTAGAGGATTAGGATAGGATGAGGATGGGAAAGAGGATGAGGATGAGGATGAGGACGAGGATAAGATGAAGAAGATGTGAGGATAGTTAGAGGATAACGATGAGGATGAGGATTAGGATAGGATGAGGCTGGGCATAAGGATTAGGATAGGATGAGGATGGGGATGACGATGAGGATAGGATGAGGATGAGGGTAGGATGAGGATGAGAACGAAGATAGAATGAGGATGAAGATAAGGGTAGCATGAGGATGGGGATGAGGATGAGTATAGGACGTGGACGAGGATAGGTTGAGGAAGAGGATGAGGAATGGATGAGGATGAGGATGAGAATGCAGATGAGGATGAGGATGAGGACCAAGATAGAATGAGGAAGAGGACGAGGATGAGGATGAGGATAGGATGAAGATGAGGATAGGATGAGGATGAGAATATGATGAGGGTGAGGATGACGACGAGGATAGGATGAGGAAGAGGATATGATGAGGAAGAGGATAGGATGAGGATGAGTATAGGATGAGGATGAGGATGAGGACAGGATGAGGATGAGGATAGGATGAGGATGAGGATAGGATGAGGATGAAGAAGAGGATAGGATAAGGATGGCGATGAGGATGAGGATAGGATGACGATACAATGAGGATGAGGATGAGTATATGATGAGGAGTAGGAGGAGGAGTAGGAGTAGGAGGATCAGGAAGAGGAAGAGGATGAGCATGAGGATGAGGATGAGGATGAGGATAACATAAGGAATAGGATGAGGATGAGGATGAGGATGAGGATGAGGACATGGATAGGATGAGGATGTGGACGATGATAGGATGAGGATGAGGATGAGGATAGGATGAGGATGAGGATGAGGATGAGGATGAGGTTGAGGACGAGGATAGGATGACGATGAGGATGAGGAAGAGGATAAGGATATGATGAGGATGAGGATGAGGATGAGGATGAGGAAGATGATGAGGATAGGATGAGGACGAGGATTAGAATGAGGATGAGAATAGGATTAGGATGAGGACAAGGATGAGGATAGGATTAGGATGAGGATGAGAATGATGAGGAGGAT
>NC_032027.1:17073765-17073967 GCF_001865875.1 Lupinus angustifolius | reverse complement strand
AAGGATAGGATTAGGACGAAAATGAGGATGAGGATAGGAAGTCGATTAGGACGAGGAAAGGATGAGGAAGAGGATAGGATGAGGAGGAGGATAGGATGAGGACCAGGACGAAGATGAGACTAAGGATGAGGTTGAGGATGAGGATGAGGATGAACATGAGGATTAGGATAGGATGAGGATGGGGATGAGGATGAGGAAGAGG
>NC_032027.1:17072343-17073665 GCF_001865875.1 Lupinus angustifolius | reverse complement strand
AGGATGAGGATAGGATGAGGATGAGGACATGACGAGGATAGGATGAGGAAGAGGATGAGGATGAGGATAAGGAGTTGGATAGGAGGAGGGTGCGGACGAAAATGGGAGGAGAAAGAGGATGAGGACGAAGATGGGATGAGGATGAGGATAGGATGAGGATGAGGAGGAGGATAGGATGAGGATGAGGATGAGGAAGAGGATGAGGATGAGGATAAGGAGTTGGATAGGAGGAGGGTGTGGACGAAAATGGGAGGAGAAAGAGGATGAGGACGAAGATGGGATGAGGATGAGGATAGGATGAGGATGAGGAGGAGGATAGGATGAGGATGAGGATGAGGATGAGGATAGGATGAGGCTAAGGATGAAGATGAGGATGAGGATGATGAGGACGAGGATGAGGATAGGATGAGGACGAGTATAGGATGAGGATGAGGATAGAATGAGGACGAGGATGAGGATAGAATGAGGACAAGGATGAGGATAGGATAAGGACGAGGATAGGATGAGGATGAGCATAGGATGAGGAATTGGAGGAGGAGGATGAGGAATAGGATAGGATGAGGAGGAGGATAGGATGAGGGCCAGGACGAAGATGAGGCAGAGGATGAGGTTGAGGATGAGGATGAAGTTGACGATTAGGATATGATGAGGATGGGGATGAGGGTGGGGATGAGGATGAGGAAGAGAATAGGATGAGGATGAGGATAGGATGAGGATGAGGATGAGGATAAGATGAGGATGAGGATGAGGATGAGGATTAGGATAGGATGAGGATGGGGATGAGGATGGGGATGAGGATGAGGATGAGGATGAGGATAGGATGAGGATGAGGATGAGGATAAGATGAGGATGAGGATGAGGATGAGGATTAGGATAGGATGAGGATGGGGATGAGGATGGGGATGAGGATGAGGATGAGGATGAGGATAGGATGAGGATGAGGATGAGGATAAGATGAGGATGAGGATGAGGATGAGGATTAGGATAGGATGAGGATGGGGATGAGGATGGGGATGAGGATGAGGATGAGGATGAGGATAGGATGAGGATGAGGATGAGGATAAGGATGAGGAGTTGGATAGGAGGAGGGTGCGGACAAAATTGGGAGGAGAAAGAGGATGAGGACGAAGATGGGATGAGGATGAGGATAGGATGAGAATGAGGAAGAGGATGAGGATGAGGATAGGATGATGATGAGGATGAGGATGAGGATTAGGATAGGAAGAGGATGGAGATGAGGATGGGGATGAGGATGAGGAAGAGTATAGGATTAGGATGAGTAGCAGCATAGGATGAGGATGAGGACGAAGATGGGAGGAGAA
>NC_032027.1:17068679-17072243 GCF_001865875.1 Lupinus angustifolius | reverse complement strand
GGATAGGATGAGGACGTGAATGGGATGAGGATGAGGATGAGGATGAGGATAGGATGAGGACGTGGACAGGATGAGGGTGAAGATAGGATGAGGAGGAGGAGGAGGAGGAGGATAGGATTAGGTTAAGGATGATGATAGGATGAGGATGAGGATGAAGATAGGATGAGGACATGGATAGGATGAGGATAGGATGAGGATGAGGATAGGATGAGGATGAGGATAGGATGAGGATGAGGACGAAGATAGGTAGAGGAGGAGGAGGAGGATATGGATAGGAGGAGGATGAGGATAGGATGAGGATGAGTAGGAGGATAGGATGAGAATGAGGATGAGGAAGAGGATCAGGATTTGGAGGTGGATAGGATGAGGATGAGCAGAGGATGAGGGTGAGGACGAAGAGGAGGATGAGGATGAGGAGGTGGTGGTGGAGGAGGAGGAGGAGGATAGGAGGAGGAAATGATAAGGATGAGGATGAGGATGAGGAGGAGGAAATGATAAGGGTGAGGATGAAGATGAGGATGAGGAAGAGGATGAGGATATGATGAGGATGAGGACAAGGCTAGGATGAGGATAGGATACGGGTGAGGATGAGGGCGAGGATAAAACAAGGATAAGATGGGGATGAGGATGAGGATAGGATGAGGAGGACGAGGAGGAGGATGAGGATGAGGATAGGATGAGGAGGAGGAGGAGGAGGAGGAGGAGGAGGATGAGGATAGGATGAGGATGAGGAGGAGGATGAAGATTGGAGGAGGATGAGGATAGGATGAGGATGGGGATGAGGATGAGGGGGAGGAGAAGGATAGGATGAGGATAGGATGAGGATGAGTATAAGATGGGATGAGGATGAGGATAGGACGAAGATGAGGAGAAGGATAGGATGAGGATAGGATGAGGATGAGGATAGGATGAGGGTGACGATGAGGATAGAATGAGGACGAGGATGAGGATGACGACGAGGATAGGATGAGGAAGAGGATGAGGATAGGATGAGGAAGAGGATGAGCATAAGGATGAGGGTGACGACAAGGACGAGGATGAGGATGAGGATGAGGATTAGGATAGGATGAGGATTGGGATGAGGATGAGGTTAGGATGAGGATGAGATTGAGGATGAGGAAGAGGATGAGGATAAAGAGGAGGGTAGGATGAGGATGAGGATAGGATGAGAGTGAGGACGAAGAATGGATGAGGAAGAGGATGAGGACAAAGATTGGATGAGGATGAGGATAGGACGAGGATGAGGATGAGGAGGAGGATGAGGAGGAGGATGAGGAGGAGGATGAGGAGGAGGATGAGGAGGAGGATGAGGAGGAGGATGAGGAGGAGGATGAGGAGGAGGATGAGGAGGAGGATGAGGAGGAGGATGAGGAGGAGGATGAGGAGGAGGATGAGGAGGAGGATGAGGAGGAGGATGAGGAGGAGGATGAGGAGGAGGATGAGGAGGAGGATGAGGAGGAGGATGAGGAGGAGGATGAGGAGGAGGATGAGGAGGAGGATGAGGAGGAGGATGAGGAGGAGGATGAGGAGGAGGATGAGGAGGAGGATGAGGAGGAGGATGAGGAGGAGGATGAGGAGGAGGATGAGGAGGAGGATGAGGAGGAGGATGAGGAGGAGGATGAGGAGGAGGATGAGGAGGAGGATGAGGAGGAGGATGAGGAGGAGGATGAGGAGGAGGATGAGGAGGAGGATGAGGAGGAGGATGAGGAGGAGGATGAGGAGGAGGATGAGGAGGAGGATGAGGAGGAGGATGAGGAGGAGGATGAGGAGGAGGATGAGGAGGAGGATGAGGAGGAGGATGAGGAGGAGGATGAGGAGGAGGATGAGGAGGAGGATGAGGAGGAGGATGAGGAGGAGGATGAGGAGGAGGATGAGGAGGAGGATGAGGAGGAGGATGAGGAGGAGGATGAGGAGGAGGATGAGGAGGAGGATGAGGAGGAGGATGAGGAGGAGGATGAGGAGGAGGATGAGGAGGAGGATGAGGAGGAGGATGAGGAGGAGGATGAGGAGGAGGATGAGGAGGAGGATGAGGAGGAGGATGAGGAGGAGGATGAGGAGGAGGATGAGGAGGAGGATGAGGAGGAGGATGAGGAGGAGGATGAGGAGGAGGATGAGGAGGAGGATGAGGAGGAGGATGAGGAGGAGGATGAGGAGGAGGATGAGGAGGAGGATGAGGAGGAGGATGAGGAGGAGGATGAGGAGGAGGATGAGGAGGAGGATGAGGAGGAGGATGAGGAGGAGGATGAGGAGGAGGATGAGGAGGAGGATGAGGAGGAGGATGAGGAGGAGGATGAGGAGGAGGATGAGGAGGAGGATGAGGAGGAGGATGAGGAGGAGGATGAGGAGGAGGATGAGGAGGAGGATGAGGAGGAGGATGAGGAGGAGGATGAGGAGGAGGATGAGGAGGAGGATGAGGAGGAGGATGAGGAGGAGGATGAGGAGGAGGATGAGGAGGAGGATGAGGAGGAGGATGAGGAGGAGGATGAGGAGGAGGATGAGGAGGAGGATGAGGAGGAGGATGAGGAGGAGGATGAGGAGGAGGATGAGGAGGAGGATGAGGAGGAGGATGAGGAGGAGGATGAGGAGGAGGATGAGGAGGAGGATGAGGAGGAGGATGAGGAGGAGGATGAGGAGGAGGATGAGGAGGAGGATGAGGAGGAGGATGAGGAGGAGGATGAGGAGGAGGATGAGGAGGAGGATGAGGAGGAGGATGAGGAGGAGGATGAGGAGGAGGATGAGGAGGAGGATGAGGAGGAGGATGAGGAGGAGGATGAGGAGGAGGATGAGGAGGAGGATGAGGAGGAGGATGAGGAGGAGGATGAGGAGGAGGATGAGGAGGAGGATGAGGAGGAGGATGAGGAGGAGGATGAGGAGGAGGATGAGGAGGAGGATGAGGAGGAGGATGAGGAGGAGGATGAGGAGGAGGATGAGGAGGAGGATGAGGAGGAGGATGAGGAGGAGGATGAGGAGGAGGATGAGGAGGAGGATGAGGAGGAGGATGAGGAGGAGGATGAGGAGGAGGATGAGGAGGAGGATGAGGAGGAGGATGAGGAGGAGGATGAGGAGGAGGATGAGGAGGAGGATGAGGAGGAGGATGAGGAGGAGGATGAGGAGGAGGATGAGGAGGAGGATGAGGAGGAGGATGAGGAGGAGGATGAGGAGGAGGATGAGGAGGAGGATGAGGAGGAGGATGAGGAGGAGGATGAGGAGGAGGATGAGGAGGAGGATGAGGAGGAGGATGAGGAGGAGGATGAGGAGGAGGATGAGGAGGAGGATGAGGAGGAGGATGAGGAGGAGGATGAGGAGGAGGATGAGGAGGAGGATGAGGAGGAGGATGAGGAGGAGGATGAGGAGGAGGATGAGGAGGAGGATGAGGAGGAGGATGAGGAGGAGGATGAGGAGGAGGATGAGGAGGAGGATGAGGAGGAGGATGAGGAGGAGGATGAGGAGGAGGATGAGGAGGAGGATGAGGAGGAGGATGAGGAGGAGGATGAGGAGGAGGATGAGGAGGAGGACGAGGATAGGATGAGGTTGTGGAGGAGGATGAGGATGAGGAGGAGGACG
>NC_032027.1:17067686-17068673 GCF_001865875.1 Lupinus angustifolius | reverse complement strand
GCAGGAGGATAGGATGAGGATGAGGAGGAGGATGAGGATAGGATGAGGATGAGGATGAGGGTGAGGATGAGGATAGGAGGAGGACGAGGATAGGATGAGGAATTGGAGTAGGAGGATAGGATTAGGATGAGGATAGAATGAGGATGTGGACAAAGATAGGATGAAGAGGAGGATGAGGATGAAGAAGAGCATAGGAAGAGGATGAGGATGTGGAAGAGGATAGGATGAGGATAGGATGAGGACGAGGATAGGATGAAGATGAGGATAGGATGAGGATGAGGATAGGATGAGGAGGAGGGTGAGGCGGATGAGGATAGGATGAGGATGAGGATGAGGAAGAGGTCGAGGATGAGGATAGGATGAGGAGGAGGAGGAGGATGAGGATGAGGATGACTATAGGATGAGGTTGTGGAGGAGGTTAGAATGAGGATGAGGATGAGGAGGATGAGGATAGGATGAGGATGAGGAAGAGAATGAGTATCGGATGACGACGTGAATGAGGATGAGGATAGGATGACGACGAGGATGAGGATGAAGATATGATTAGGACGAGAATGAGGATAAGGATAAGGAAGAGGATGAGGATAAGGAGTTGGATAGGATGAGGACGAGAATGAGAATGACGATAGCATGAGGATGAGGATGGTGATAGGATGAGGAGTAGAATGAGGATGAGGATGAGGATAGAAAGAGGAGGAGGATGAGGATAGGATGAGGACGAGAATGAGGAGGAGGATANGGGATGAGGACAAAAGATAGGATGAGGAAGAGGATGAGGATGAAGAGGAGAGTAGGATGAGGATGGGGATGAGGATGAGGATAGGACGAAGAGGAGGACGAGGAGGATGAGGATGAGGATGGGGAGGAGGAGGTGGAGGATGAGGATGAGGAAAGGGTGAGGACGAGGATATGATGAGGAGTTGGAGGAGGAGGATGAGGATGAGGATGAGGAATTGGAGGAGGAGGATAGGATGAGGATGAGGATGA
>NC_032027.1:17067169-17067586 GCF_001865875.1 Lupinus angustifolius | reverse complement strand
ATGAGGATGAGGAAGGGGATGAGGATGAGGAAGAGGAAAGGATGAGGATGGGGAAGAGGATAGGATGAGGATGAGGTTGGTGAGGAGGGTAGGATGAGGATGGGGATGAGAATGAGGATGAGGATAGGATAAGGACAAGGATAGGATGAGGATGAGGATATGATAAGGACAAGGATAGGATGAGGATGAGGATAGGATGAGGATAACATGAGGATGAGGATGAGGATTATGACTAGGATAGGATAAGGATGGGGATGAGGATGGGTTGGAGGATGAGGATAGGATGAGGATGAGGATATGATGAGGATGAGGATGAGGATGAGGATAGGATGGGGATGGGGACAAAGATAGGATGAGGAAGAGGATGAGGATGAAGAGGAGGGTAGGATGAGGATGGGGATGAGCATGATGATAGGA
>NC_032027.1:17066019-17067069 GCF_001865875.1 Lupinus angustifolius | reverse complement strand
TGAGGATGAGGATGAGGATGAGGATGAGGATGAGGAGCAGGATAGGATGAGGAGGAGGAGAAGGATGAGGATAGGATGAGGATAGGATGAGGACGAGGATGAGGATACGATGAGGAATTGGAGGAGTAGGATGAGTGTAGGATGAGGATGAGAATGAGGAGGAGGATGGGATGCGGATGAGGATAGGATGAGGACGAGGATGAGGATGAGGATGAGGATAGCATCAGGACGAGGATAAGGATAGGATGAGGAATTGGAGGAGAAGGAGGAGGAAGAGGTTAGGATGAGGATGAGGATGAGGATAGGATGAGGATGAGGACAAAAAGATAAGATGAGGAAGAGGATGAGGAACAGGATGAGGATGAAAAGGAGGGTAGGATGAGGATGGGGATGAGGATAGGATGAGGACGAGGATAGGATGAGGATGAGGATAAGATGAGGATGACCTTGAGGAGGAGGATAGGATGAGGAGGAGGATAGGATGAGGGTGAACATGAAGATGAGGATGAGAATGAGGATACGGATGAGGATGAGGATTAGGATAGGATGAGGAAGGGGAGGAGGATGAGGACGAGGATAGGATGAGGATGAGGACAAAGATAGGATGAGGATGAAGAGGAGGGTAGGATTAGGATGGGGATGAGGACGAGGATCAGGATGAGGATAGGATGAGGATGAGGATAGGATGAGGGCGAGGATGATGATGACGATGAGGATTATGATTAGGATAGGATAAGGATGGGGATGAGGATCAGGAGGAGGATGAGGATGACGATAGGATGACGATAAGGATGAGGATGAGGATAGGATGAGGATGGGGACGAAGATACGATGAGGAAGAGAATGAGGATGAAGAGGAGTGTAGGATGAGGATGGGGATGAGGATGAGGATAGGAGGAGGAGGAGGAGGAGGATGTGGATGAGGATATGATGAGGATGAGGATGCGGATAGGATGAGGATGAGGACGAAGATGGGATGAGGAAGAGGATAGGATAAGGATGAGGACGAAGATAATATGAGGAAGAGGATGACGATGAAGAGGAGGGTAG
>NC_032027.1:17064196-17065919 GCF_001865875.1 Lupinus angustifolius | reverse complement strand
GAGGAAAAGGATAGGATGAGGATGAGGAAGAGGATAGGATGAGGATGAGGACGAAGATAGGATGAGGAGGAGGATGAGGATGAAGAGGAGGTTAGGATGGGGATAGGGATGAGGATGAGCATGAGGACGAGGATAGGATGCGGATGAGGATAGGATGAGGATGAGGATACGACGAGGAGGAGGGGGAGGACGAAGAGGACGAGGATAAGATGATGATAAGATGGGGAGGAGGATGAGGATGAGGATGGGGACGAAGATAGGATGAGGAAGAGGATGGTAGGATGATGATGGGGATGAGGATGAGAAGAGGATAAGGAGGAGGAGGAGGGGGAGGAGGATGAGGATAGGATCAGGATGAGGATGAGGATGAGCATGAGCATGAGGATGAGGATAGGATGAGGAGGAGGAGGTTAAGATGAGGAGGAGGATGAGGATGAGGAGGATGATGAAGAATGACGATAGGATGAGGACGAGGATATGATCAGGAGTTCGAGGAGGAGGATGAGGATTAGGATGAGGATGAGGAGGAGGAGGGGGATAAGATGAGGATGAGGATGAGGATAGGATGAGGGTGAGGACGAAGATGGGATGAGGAAGAGGATGAGGACGAAGATGGGATGAGGATGAGGATAGGATGAGGAAGAGGATTAGGATCAGGATAGGACTAGGATGAAGAGGAGGATAGGATGAGGATGAGGATGAGAAAGAGCATGAGGATCAAGATAGGATGAGGATGAGGACATGGATTGGATGAGGACGATAATTTGATAAGGAAGAGGATGAAGATAGGATAAGGATGAGGATAGGATGAGGATGAGGATGAGGATGAGGATAGGATGAGGATAACGAGGAGGATAGGATGAGGATGACGAGGAGAATAGGATGAGGATGACGAGGGGGATGAGGATAAGATGACGATAAGCATAGGATGAGGAGGAGGATAGGATGAGGATAAGGGTAGGATGAGGAATTGGAGGAGGAGAATGAGGATGAGGATTAGGAGGAAGGTAGGATGAGGATGAGGATAGGATGAGGGTGAGTACGAAGATGAAGATGAGGGTGAGGGTGAGGATGATGATGAAGATGAGGATGAGGATTAGGATAGGATGAGGATGGGGATGGGGATGAGGATGGGGATGAGGATGAGGAAGAGGATGGGGATGTGGATGAGGATGGTGATGAGGATGAGGAAGAGGATAGGATGAGGATGAGGACGAAGATAGGATGAGGAAGAGGATTAGGATGAAGAGGAGGGTAGGATGACGATGATGATGAGGATAGGATGAGGATGGGGATGAGGGTGAGGATGAGGATGAAGAGGAGGGTAGGATGAGGATGAGGATGAGGATAGGATGAGGACGTGGATATGATGAGGATGAGGAAAGGATGAGGATGAGGAATTGGAGGAGGAGGATGAGGATGGGGATGAGGCTGGGGATGAGGATGAGGAAGAGGATAAGATGAGAATGAGGACGAAGATAGGATGAGGAAGAGGATGAGGATAGGATGAGGACATGGAAAGGATGGGGATGAGGATGAGAATAGGATGAGGAGGAGGAGGAGGAGGAGGATTGGACGAGGATGAGGAGGAGGATAGGATGGGGATGAGGATAGGAATTGGAGGATGAGGAGGATGAGTATGCGGATAGGATGAGGATGAGGAGGAGGAGGAGGAGGATGAGGATGAGGATAGGATGAGGATGAGGATGAGGAGGAGGATGAG
>NC_032027.1:17063773-17064096 GCF_001865875.1 Lupinus angustifolius | reverse complement strand
GAAGATGAGGATTAGGATGAGGATGACGATAGAATGAGGATGAGGATAGGATGAGGATGAGGTTGGGGAGGCGGATGGGGATGAGGATGAGAATGTGGAAAGGATGAGGATGAATATGAGGATGAAGATAGGACGAGGAAGAGGATGAGGATGAAGAGGAGGGTAGGATGAGGATGGGGATGAGGATGAGGATAGGACGAGGAAGAGGATGACGATGAAGATGGTATGAGGATGAGGATAGTTTGAGGATGAGGAGGTGGATAGGATGAGGATGAGGATGGGGATGGGGATGAGGATGAGGATGAGGATGAGGATGAGGATGG
>NC_032027.1:17063358-17063673 GCF_001865875.1 Lupinus angustifolius | reverse complement strand
AGGAAAAGGATGGGGATGAGGATGAGGAAGAGGATAGGATGAGGATGAGGACGAAGATAGGATGAGGAAGAGGATGAGGATGAAGATGGGAGGAGGAAGAGGAAAGGATGAGGATGAGGATTAGGATGAGGACAGGACTCGGATGAGGAGGAGGATAGGATGAGAATGAGAAGGAGGATGAGGATGAGGATGAGGAAGAGCATGAGGATGAGGATGAGGATGAGGATAGGATGAGGACGAGGATAGGATGAGGATGAGGATTAGGATTAGGATAGGATGAGGATGGGGATGAGGATGAGGAGGAGGATAGGATGA
>NC_032027.1:17062837-17063258 GCF_001865875.1 Lupinus angustifolius | reverse complement strand
AGGATGAGGAAGAGGATGAGGATATGATGAGGAAGAGGACGAGGCTAGGATGAGGCAGAGGATGAGGATAGGATGAGGGTGAGGATGAGGACGAGGATAGAATGAGGGGACATGGATAGGATGAGGATGAGGAAGAGCATGAGGAAGATGAAGAGGATAACACGAGGATAGGATGGGGATGAGGATGAGGATGAGGATAGGATGAGGATGAGGATGAGGATAGAATGAGGGAGAGGATGAGGATGAGGATAAGGATGAGGACATGGATAGCATGAGGATGAGGATGAGGATAGGATGAGGAGGAGGAGAGGCGGAGGAGAAGGATGAGGATAGGATGAGGATGAGGATAGGATGAGGATGAGGATGAGGATAGGATGAGGATGAGGAGGAGGATAGGATGAGGATGAGTAGGAGGATAGGA
>NC_032027.1:17058400-17062737 GCF_001865875.1 Lupinus angustifolius | reverse complement strand
AAGATGAGGATGAGGATAGGATGAGGAGGATGAGAGTAGGATGAGGATGAGGATGACGATGAGCATGAGGATGAGGATAGGATGAGGTGGAGGAGGAGGAGGAGGAGGAGGATAGGATGAGGATGAAGATAGGATGAGGATCAGGAGGAGGATATGATGAGGATGCGGATGACGATGTGGAAGAGGATGAGGATAGGATGAGGGTGAGGATGAGGGTAGGATGAGGGTGAGGATGAGGGCGAGGATAGATAGAGGGGACATGGATAGGATGACGATGAGGAAGAGGATGAGGATGAGGATGAGGATAGGATGAGGATGAGGATGGGGATGAAGATAGGATGAGGGTGAAGAGAAGGATAGGATGAGCATAGGATGAGGATGAGGATGAGGATAGGATGAGGATGAGGATGGGGATGAAGATAGGATGAGGGTGAAGAGAAGGATAGGATGAGCATAGGATGAGGATGAGGATGAGGATAAGATGGGATGAGTATGAGGATAGGACAAGGATGAGGAGAAGGATTAGGATAGGACGACGATAGGTTGTGGAAGAGGATGAGGATGAAGAGGTGGGTACGATGAGGATGGGGATGAGGATGAGGATGAGGATGAGGGTGAGGATGAGGATAGGTTGAGGATGAGGATGAGGATCAGGATGAGGGTGACGACGAGGACGAGGATGAGGATGAGGATGAGGATTAGGATAGGACGACGATAGGTTGTGGAAGAGGATGAGGATGAAGAGGTGGGTACGATGAGGATGGGGATGAGGATGAGGATGAGGATAGGATGAGGACGAGGACAGGATGAGGATAAGATGCGGATACGATGAGGATAGGATGTGGATGAGGATGAGGATATGATGAGGAGGGGGAAGAGGAGGAAGATGAGGATGAGGATGAGAATAGCAATAGGAGGAGGAGGAGGATGGGGAAGAGGATAGGATGAGGATGAGGATAGGAGGAGGAAGAGGATGAGGATTGGATGAGGATGAGGATGAGGGTATGATGAGGATTAGGATGAGGAAGAGGATGAGTATGAGGACGAAGATAGGATGAGGATGAGGAAGAGGATGAGTATGAGGATAGAATAAGGATGAGGATAGGATGTGGAGGAGGAGGAGCAGCAGGAGGAGGATGAGAATAGGATGAGGAGGAGGAGGAGGATATGATGAGGATGAGGATGAGGATAGGATGAGGATGAGGAGGAGGATAGGATGAGTGTGAGGATGAGGATGGGGATAGGATGAGGACTATGATGAGGATGTGGATGAGGATAGCCCCATCGAGTACCAATTACGGGATGATCATTAGGTTTGGGGACCAAGTCCCACACATGATTGCGCTCAAACTGGTTTAGCTCTTCTTGCATAGCTATACCCCAGTGTACATCCTCAATGGCCTCATCAACGGTCTTAGGCTCAATTTGCGATACAAAAGCTACAAAATTACAGAAATTTCGTAAGGAACTACGGGTTACCACTCCCGTAGATATGTCACCTATTACTTTGTCGATCGGGTGAGCTTTCTTGGTTTTCAACACGGCTGGCATATCTGAATGCTCTTCAGGTTTGGCTTGACCTTCATTGCTCCTTTTTCATTATCCATGTCCTTGGAGTATGCTTCTTCCAAAGCACCTGCAACATCATCAGAAACGACCTTTCTCTTCTCTTTTGGAGAAGATTCGTCAAACTGTACATGGATAGACTCTTCAACTTGCATTAAATATTTGTTAAAGACTCTGAACGCTTTGCTATGAATCGAGTATCCCAAAAATATTCCCTCATCGGCTTTAGAGTCGAATTTCCCTAAGGCCCGCTTTCCATTATTTAATATAAAACATTTGCAACCGAAAGCGTGAAGATGGGATATATTTGGTTTGCGGCCTTTTAAAAGTTCATAAGGAGTTTTGTTCAAGTTTGGCCTTAAGAGTACTCGATTTATAACATAGCATGCAGTATGAACTGCATCAGCCCAGAAGTACTTGGGGGTATTACTTTCGTTAAGCATGGTTCTCGCTAATTCTTCTAAAACACGATTTTTCCTCTCTACAACTCCATTTTGTTGTGGAGTGCGAGGAGCAGAGAACTGATGCAAAATGCCATGCTTATCACAGAATTTGTCGAACTGAAAGTTCTCAAATTCTCCCCCGTGATCACTTCGTATATATATTATTTTTAGGTTAAGTTGGTTTTGGATTTGCTTGGCAAGATTTTTAAAAGTTTTGAACGCGTCGCTTTTTGCTGATAAAAATAATGTCCATGTAAATCTAGAGAAATCATCAACAATAACTAGAGCGTAGTAGCTACCACCAAAACTCATGATTTGTGATGGTCCAAACAAGTCCATATGGAGTAGCTCCAAAGGTCTTGAAGTGGATATCACATTTTTATTTTTAAAAGAGTTTTTGGTTTGTTTACACTTTTGACAAGTGTCACAAATTTCTTTAGTTTTAAAATTCAGTTTTGGTAGCCCCTCAACTAGTTCGTTTGATGATAATTTATCTAGATGCTTTATATGGATATGTGCAACACGTCTATGCCATAGCCAGATGTCATCTTCTTTAGAAATAAAGCATTTTGAAAGTAATGTAGTGACATCGTCCAAATTAACCATGTAAATATTATTTATACGGTGACCAACAAATTTAACGTTATTAGATAAAATATCACGAATGACACAACAATCAGAATCGAAAGATACACGATTACCTTTATCGCAGATTTGGCTTATACTCAACAGGTTATGTTCTATTCCTTCAACATAAATGACATTATCAATCAGAGTTTGAGATGAGTTACCAACTGTTCCTATGCCGAGTATCTTTCCCTTGTTGTTGTCTCCATAAGTGACGTATCCTTTTCCTTTAAGTGAGAGATCCAGGAAATTTGATCTATCACCTGTCATATGCCTCGAACACCCACTATCTAAGTACCATTTTTGTCCATGTGTTCGGAGACATACCTGCAAAATAGATTACTTACTTTTCTCAGGTACCCAATTTATGTTGGGTCCTTTTCTGTTAGTGATTAGGGAATCATCTCCCTTCCTTTTCCATACATAAACTCCGCTATGTATACCATACTTTCTAATATAGCATGAATGAGAAGTATGACCATATGTATTACAATAAAAACAAGTAGGAGAATGCTTATGATATTTATTTTCGGTGTGAGCTACCGGTTTTCTATATGGTCTTTTATTTTTAATAGTGCGAGTATAACCTAGACCAGTACGATCACCAACATTTCTTGTTTCATTAAGCAGAGTATCTAATTGTTGTTTACTGTCTGTGAGACGTGTGAGTTTTTCATTTAGTTTAAAATTGTCTTCATGCAAAGTCTCGCAAGTCTCACAGACAGGTTTTTGACATAAGTTATTAGCAGAGCAGTTACATGAGCTACAAGAACAGATGAGATCTAAAGTTTCATTTTCCAGTTTTAATTCATCTAATTCTTTTTGCAATTGGCTTATTTTTTGTTCGTTTATTAGGATTATCCTTTTCCTATCAATGTTAATTCTAGCCAATTTCTTTAATTCATCATGCAACTCGACATAAGCATCATACAATACATCATAAGGAGGTGAATCATCCGAAGTGGATGAGGTGTCAGAATATACCTCATCATTGCCCTTGCAAAGAAAACGTTTCTTTCGGCGTAGCCTCAGCCAAAGAATCTCTTGTTCTTTCCTTTTCTTACACTCTAAGCAATGAAGAAACACTCAATCTCTAACGGTGATAAGACACCACGAGATTCCCTTTACAACAATTACACAACAATTACAAGAGTAAAATAAAGCTATTACAAAGCTCAAATATAACAAGAAGGCTTTACTCTAATGCACATCTAATACAAACTCATGTGAAATGACAAGTATTAGTTATGAAAACAGAAGTTACAGAATCATAAAACTTCATGAAAAAGCATCAAAATATGCATGAACATGTGAGGGAAAACATGAGAAATTATAACATGAAATGCACTCAATCCTAAAGCATAGAATCTCTCATTTCTAAACTCACAAATGCATTTAACAAATAGATGCAACAATTAACACGCAGAATGCTCTAACTCTCTAATAAATGCAACATGCAACTTATGAGATTAATTCTGAAGACGCAGTTTATAAAGAATCAGTCCAGAAGCCCAGTTAATCGATTAAATGCCATCTTAATCGATTAACGTGATTCAAAATGCTAACTGATTCTATTTTTCAAGTTTTCAGTTATAACAACTTAACAAACAGTTAGGTTAATCGATTAACGTAATGCCTTAATCGATTAACAACATTTTAAAACGTGTTCCAGTAGCAACCACTATTCAAAGCAGTTGGGTT
>NC_032027.1:17056770-17058300 GCF_001865875.1 Lupinus angustifolius | reverse complement strand
TAACAGCAATTTAAATGTGTATTTTTAAATACAAAACATCAAATACGTTATGCACTTAGTTAATACATGTTTAACACTTAGTTTATGCCTAGAATGCACATATACATGTATTTATGTAATGCATGAACATATTATGAATGACATATCTCAAGGATGAAATGATTTAAAAGATATATCCATATGAGATATGTATTAGGTGCCCTAAGCCTTGACTCAACTTAAACTAGATTCTAGTCTAAGCCTAGTACCAATTAAAGACTTAAGCACGTTGATTTGTTTGTGATCTTCAAGCTCTTATAAGCACAAGTTGTCCTCATCAAAACCATGACATATAAAGAGAGCTTTCCAAAGTGTCCCTCTTGACATACACACTTTCAGACGAGGATATAATGAGGAAGAGGATGAGGATGAGGATAGGATGAGGAGGAGGAGGATGATGAGGATGCGGATAGGATGACGATGGGGATTAGGATGAGGATAGGATAAGGACGAGGATAGGATGAGTAGTAGTAGGAGGAGGAGGAAGATGAGGATAGGATGAGGACGAGGTTAGGATGAGGAGAAGGATAGGATGAGGGTGAGGACGAAGATGGGATGAGGACGAAGATGGGATGAGGATGAGGATAGGATGAGGATGAGGATTAGGATGAGGATAGGACGATGATGAGGAGAAGGCTAGGATGAGGATGAGGTAGAGTATCAGGATGAGGATAGGATGAGGATGAGGATTAGGATGAGGATAGGACGATGATGAGGAGAAGGCTAGGATGAGGATGAGGTAGAGTATCAGGATGAGGATAGGATGAGGATGAGGATTAGGATGAGGATAGGACGATGATGAGGAGAAGGCTAGGATGAGGATGAGGTAGAGTATCAGGATGAGGATAGGATGAGGATGAGGGGGAGGATAGGATGAAGATGAGGATGAGGATGAGGATATGATGAGGATGAGGACAGGATGAGGGTGAGGATAGGATGGGATTGAGGATAAGGATAGGATGAGGATGAGGATCAGGATCAGGATGAGGATGGGATGAGGAAGACGATGGGGATGAAGATGAGGGTAGGATGAGGACGAGGATATGATGAGGAAGAGGATGAGGATGCCGATAGGATGAGGATGAGGATGAGGATAGGACAAGGATGAGGAGGGGGGTAGGATGAGGATGAGGAGGTGGGTAGGATGAGGATGAGGATAGGATGAGGATGAGGATGAGGATTAGGATAGGATGAGGATGGGGACGAGGATGAGGAAGAGGACAGGATGAGGACGAGGATAACATGACGATGAGGATAGGATAAGGATGAGGATAGGATGAGGAGGAGGATGAGGAGGATGAGGATAGGATGAGGATGAGGATAGGATGTGGATGAGGAGTAGGATACGATGAGGATGAGGATGAGGATGAGGAGGAGGAGGAGGATGAGGATTGGATGAGGACGAGGATAGGGTGAGGATGAGTAATTGGAGGAGCGGGATGAGGATGAGCATAAGGATGAGGAGGAGGATGAGGATAAGATGAGGGTGAG
>NC_032027.1:17056234-17056670 GCF_001865875.1 Lupinus angustifolius | reverse complement strand
GAGGATGTGGATGAGGATGAGAATAGGATGAGGATGAGGACATGGATAGGATGAGAGCGAGGGGGAGGATAGGATGAAGATGAGGATGAGGATATGATGAGGATGAGGACAGGATGAGGGTGAGGATGTGGACGAGGAAGAGGATGAGGAAGAGGCTAGGATGAGGATCAGGATGAGGATGAGGATAAGATGAGGATGAGGAGTAGGATAGGATGAGGATGAGGATTAGGATTAGGAGGACGACGAGGATGAGGAGGAGGATATGATGAGGAGTTGGAGGAGGAGGATGAGGATGAGGATGAGGAGGAGGATAGGATGAGCATGAGGATGACGATAGGATGAGGGTGAGGACATAGATGGGATGAGGAAGAGTGTGAGGACGAAGATGGGATGAGGAAGAGGATGGGATGAGGAAGAGGATAGGACGAGGATAAGG
>NC_032027.1:17054885-17056134 GCF_001865875.1 Lupinus angustifolius | reverse complement strand
GAGGATAGGATGAGGATGAGGATAGGATGAGGAATTGGAGTAGGAGGATGAGGATGAGGATAGGATGAGGATGAGGAATAGGAGGAGGATAGGATGAGAAGAAGGATAGGATGAGGATAAGGAAGAGGATAAGGACGAAGATGGGAAGAGGAAGAAGATAGGATGAGGATGAGGATTAGGATGAGGATCGGAGTAGGATGAGGAGGAGGATAGGATGAGCATGAGGAGGAGGATGAGGATGAGGAAGAGGATGAGGATGAGGATGAGGACGAGGATAGGATGAGGATGAGGATTATGATTTGGATAGGATGAGGATGGGGATGAGAATGGGGAGGAGGATGAGGATGAGGATAGGATGAGGAGGGTAGGTAGAGGATGAGGATAGGATGAGGAGGAGGAGGAAGAAGAGGATGAGGATGAGGATAGGATGAGGATGAGGATCAGGATGAGGATGAGGATGAGGATATGCGGATGAGGAGGAGGATAGGATGAGGATGAAGATGAGGAGGAGAAGGAGGATGAGGATGAGGATATGATAAGGAGGAGGATATGATGAGGAGTTGGAGGATGAGGATGAGGATGAGGAAGAGCATGAGGATGAGGATGACGACGAGGATAGGATGAGCAAGGGGATGAGGATTGGAGTAGGAGGAGGAGGAGGTGGAGGAGGAGGAGGAAGAGGATGAGGATAGGATGAGGATGAGGATGAGGATGGGCATGAGGATGAGGACAAGAAGAAGATCAGGATGAGGATGGGGATGAGGATAAGATGAGGATGAGGAGGAGGATAGGATGAGGATGAGGATGAGGAGGAGGATGAGGATGAGGATGAGGATAAATGAGCAGGAGGATATGATGAGGAGTTGGAGGAGGAGGATGAGGAGGAGGATAGGATGAGGATGGGATGAGGAAGAGTGTGAGGACGAACATGGAATGAGGAAGAGGATAGGATAAGGATGAGGATTAGGATGAGGATAGGACTAGGATGAGGAGGAGGATAGGATGAGGATGAGGATGACGATGAGGACGAGGATAGGATAAGGAATAGGATGAAGATAGGATGAGGGTGAGGATAGGATCAGGATAGGATGAGGATCAGGATGAGGATGACGAGGTGGAAATGATGAGGATGAGGATGAGGAGGAGGAGGAGGAGGATAGGATGAGGATGAGGAGGAGGAGGAGGAGGAGGATAGAATGAGGATAAGGATGTGGATAGGATGAGGAGGAGGATAGGATGAGGATGAGGA
>NC_032027.1:17054316-17054785 GCF_001865875.1 Lupinus angustifolius | reverse complement strand
AGACGATGAGGATGAGGAAGAGGATGAGGATGAGGATGAGGATGAGGATAGGATGAGGATGAGGACATGGATAGGATGAGAATGAGGACGAGGATAGGATGAGGATAAGGATGAGGGTAGGAGGAGGGTGAGGATGAGGATGTGGATGAGGATGGAGATGAGGATGGGGATGGGGATGAGGATGAGGATAGGATGAGAATGACGACGAAGATAGGATGAGGATGAGGTTGGGGATGAGGATGAGGACGAGGATAGCATGAGGATGAGGATGGGGATAAGATGAGGAGGAGGAGGAGGAGAAGGATGATGATGGGATTAGGATTAGGATGAGGATGAGGATAGGATGAGGAGGAGGAGGGTGAGGATGGGGATGAGGACGAGGATAGGATGAGGATGAGGAAGCAGATGAAGAGGAGGGTAGGATGAGGATGAGGATAGGATGAGGGTGAGGATGAGGATAGGATGAGGA
>NC_032027.1:17053790-17054216 GCF_001865875.1 Lupinus angustifolius | reverse complement strand
GATGAGGATGAGGATGAGGATAGGATGAGGATGAGGATGACGATGAGAAAGAGGATAGCATGAGGATGAGGATGACGACGAGGATAGGATGAGGATGAGGATAGGATGAGGATGGGATTAGGATGAGGAGTAGGATGAGGATAGGATTAGGATGAGGATGAGGAAGAGGATGAGGACGAGGATGAGGATGAGGACGAGGATAGGATGAGGAAGAGGAAGACGATAGGATAACGATGAGGGTGACGACGAGGGCAAGGACGAGGATGAGGATGATGATTAGGATAGGATGAGGATGGGGATGAGGATGAGGTTTGGATGAGGATGAGAATGAGGATGAGGATCGGATGAGGAAGAGGATGAGGATAAAGAGGAGGGTAGGATGAGGATAGGATGAGGGTGAGGACGAAGATGGGATCAGGAAGAGGA
>NC_032027.1:17053079-17053690 GCF_001865875.1 Lupinus angustifolius | reverse complement strand
TGAGGATGAGGATGAGGATGAGGATAGGATGAGGACGAGGTTATGATGAGGAGTATGAGGAGGAGGATAGGATGAGGATGAGGATAGGATGAAGAATTGAAGGAGGCGGATGAGGATGAGGAGGAGGATAGGATGAGGATGAGGATGGGCATGGGATGAGGGTGAGGACGAAGATGAGGCTGAGGCTGAGGATGAGAAGGATGAGGATAGGATGAGGATGAGGATAGAATGAGGAATTAGAGGAGGAAGATGAGGATGAGGATAGAATGAGGAATTAGAGGAGGAAGATGAGGATGAGGATAGAATGAGGAATTAGAGGAGGAAGATGAGGATGAGGATAGAATGAGGAATTAGAGGAGGAAGATGAGGATGAGGATGAGGAAGAGGATGAAGACGAGGGTAGGATGAGGATGAGGATAGGATGAGGATGAGGAGGAGGATAGGATGAGGGTGAGGATGAGGATAAGATGAGGGTGAGGATGAGGATGAGGAGGAGGATGAGGAGGAGGAGGTTGAGGATAGGATGAGGATGAGGATGAGGATGAGGATGATGATGAGGGTGAAGATAGGATGACGACGAGGATAGGATGAGGATGAGGATAGGATGAGGA
>NC_032027.1:17052470-17052979 GCF_001865875.1 Lupinus angustifolius | reverse complement strand
GAGGATGAGGATGAGGAAGAGGATGAGGATTAGGAGGTGGATAGGATGAGGTTGAGCAGAGGATGAGGGTGAGGACGAAGAGTAGGATGAGGATAGGATGGAGGATAGGACGAGGATGAGGATGAGGATGAGGATGAGGATGAGGATGAGCATGAGGATGAAAATAGGATGAGGAGGTGGAGGAGGAGGAGGAAGATAGGATAAGGATGAAGATAGGATGAGGATCAGGAGGAGGATATGATGTGGATGAGGATGAGGAAGAGGATGAGGATATGATGAGGACGAGGACAAGGCTAGGATGAGGATAGGATGAGGGTGAGGATGAGGGCGAGGATAGAATAAGGGGACATGGATAGGATGAAGATGAGGAAGAAGATGACGAAGAGGAGGAGGATGAGGATAACACGAGGATAGGATGAGGATGAGGATGAGGTTGAGGATGTGGATGAAGATGTGGATAGGATGAGGAGGACGACGAGGAGTATGAGGATGAGGATAGGATGAGGATA
>NC_032027.1:17052103-17052370 GCF_001865875.1 Lupinus angustifolius | reverse complement strand
AGGATAGGATGAGGAAGAGGAAGACGATAGGATAAGGATGAGGATGAGGATAAGGATGAGGGTGACGACGAGGGCGAGGACGAGGATGAGGATGAGGATTAGGATAGGATGAGGATGGGGATGAGGATGAGGTTAGGATGAGGATGAGAATGAGGATGAGGATAGGATGACGAAGAGGATGAGGATAAAGAGGAGGGTAGGATGAGGGTAGGATTAGGGTCAGGACGAAGATGGGATCAGGAAGAGGATGAGGACGAAGATGGGATG
>NC_032027.1:17051489-17052003 GCF_001865875.1 Lupinus angustifolius | reverse complement strand
GAGGAAGAGGATGAGGATGAAGAGGAGGGTAGGATGAGGATAGGATGAGGATGAGGACGAGGATAGGATGAGGACGTGGATGCGGATACAATGAGGATAGGATGAGGATGAGGATAGGATTAGTGTGAGGATAAGGATGAGGAGGAGGATGAGGATGAGGATGAGGAGGAGGATAGGATGAGGATAGAATGAGGATGAGGATAGGATGAGGAAGAGGATATGATGAGGATAGGATGAGGAGTTGAGGAGGAGGATAGCATGAGGATGAGAATGAGGAGTTGAGGAGGAGGAAAGGATGAGGATGAGGATGAGGAGGAGGATAGGAGGAGGATGAGGAGGAGGGGGAGGACAAAGATGGGATTTGGAAGAGGATGTGGACAAAGCTGGGATGAGGATTAGGATAGCATGAGGATGAGGATGAGGATGAGGATGCAGATGAGGACATGATGATGAAGAGGACGAGGATAGGATGAGGATTAGGATGAGGAGGAGGAGGAGGAGGAGGAGGAGGAGG
>NC_032027.1:17051127-17051389 GCF_001865875.1 Lupinus angustifolius | reverse complement strand
ACGAGGATAGGATGAGGATGAGGATAGGATGAGGATGTGGGATGAGGATGAGGATGAGGAGGAGGAGGAGGAGGAGGATAAGATGCGGATAGGATGAGGATGATGATGAGAGGAGGATGAGGAGGAGGAAGAGGATGAAGAGGAGGGTAGGATGAGGATGAGGATAGGATGAGGATGAGGACGAGGATAGGATGAGGATGAGGACGGGGATTGGATGAGGATGAGGATAGGATGAGGATATAATGAGGATGAGGACGAGGAT
>NC_032027.1:17050808-17051027 GCF_001865875.1 Lupinus angustifolius | reverse complement strand
GAGGATAGGATGAGGATGAGGATATGATGAGGGTGAGGACGAAGATGGTATGAGGAAAAGGATAGGATTAGGAAGAGGATGTGGATGGGGATGAGGATAGGATGAGGTTGAGGACGAAGATGGGATACGGATGAGGATAGGATGAGGATGAGGAGAAGGATAGGATGAGGATAGGATGAGGATGAGGATGAGGATGAGGATAGGATGAGGGTGACGATG
>NC_032027.1:17046259-17050708 GCF_001865875.1 Lupinus angustifolius | reverse complement strand
AGGATGAGGATAGGATGAGGATGAGGATGAGGATAAGGACGAGGGTGAGGACGAGGACGAGGATGAGGATGAGCATAAGATGAGGAGGAGGAGGAGGATAGGATGAGGATAAGGATGAGGAGGAGGAGGAGGATGAGGATTTGGATAGGGTGAGGAGGATGAGGATGAGGTTGAGGAGGAGGATAGGATGAGGATGACGATATGATGAGGGTGAGGACGAAGATGGTATGAGGAAGACGATAGGATGAGGATAGGATGAGGATGGGGATGAGGATAGGATGAGGGTGAGGACGAAGATGGGATAAGGAAGAGGATGAGGACGGAGATGGGATACGAATGAGGATGAGGAGAAGGATAGGATTAGAATAGGATGAGGATGAGGATGAGGATAGGATGAGGGTGACGATGAGGATAGAATGAGGAAGAGGATGAGGATGAGGATAGGATCAGGATGAGGATGAGGACATGGATAGGATGAGGATGAGGATGAGGATGAGGATGAGGACGAGGATAGGATGAGGATGAGGATGAGGATGAGCATAAGATGAGGATGAGGAGGAGGATAGGATGAGGATGAGGAGGAGGAGGAGGAGGAGGAGGAGGAGGATGAGGATTTGGATAGGATGAGGAGGATGAGGATGCGGATCAGGATCAGGATGAGGAGGAGGATAGGATGAGGATGAGGATATGATGAGGGTGAGGACGAAGTTGGTATGAGGAAGAGGATAGGATGAGGATGAGGATGAGGATGGGGATGAGGATAGGATGAGGGTGAGGACGAAGATGGGATAAGGAAGAGGAAGAGGACGGAGATGGGATACGGATGAGGATGAGGAGAAGGATAGGATGAGGATAGGATGAGGATGTAGATGAGGATAGAATGAGGAAGAGGATGAGGATGAGGACATGGATAGGATGAGGATGAGAATGAGGACGAGGATAAGATGAGGAAGAGGATGAGGATGAGGATGAGGATAGGACGAGGATGAGCAGGAGGATGAGGATAGGATGAGGAAGAGGATGAGGACGAGGATGAGGATGAGGACGACGATAGGATGAGGAAGAGGATGAGGATAGGATGAGGATGAGGATGAGGATAAGGACGAGGGTGAGGACGAGGACGAGGATGAGGATGAGGATGAGCATAAGATGAGGATGAGGAGGAGGATAGGATGAGGATGACGAGGAGGAGGAGGATGAGGCTTTGGATAGGATGAGGAGGATGAGGATGAGGATGAGGATGATGTTGAGGAGGAGGATAGGATGAGGATGAGGATATGATGAGGGTGAGGACGAAGATGGTATGAGGAAGAGGATAGGATGAGGATGAGGATGGGGATGAGGATAGGATGAGGGTAGACAAATTCCTTCTATGGGACTTTTCACACTACGTCTGAAAACTCCCCTTTTCCATGTATTTTCTATTTTTGATGTATTATTTTGAATTTGTCTTAAAATTTTCTTGTTTAGTTAAATCAATTAGGCTCTGAATTTTCTGTTCAAACTTTTTGTGGTTGTGTTCTATGATTTAAGATGTTATTGATTCAAAGTTTTGGTTGTTCACCCAAATATAACATAAATTTCCAATTTTGCCCTATGTGGTTGTTATTGTTGCACTTAGTGCATGACTAGGGGAAATTCAGGAATCTAACTTTTTGTGGTTGTTTCCTATGATTTTAGGATGTTATCATGGCAATGTTTTGGTTGTTTACTCAAATTTAACACGAATAACCATTTTTGTCATTTCATGTTGTTACTATTGCATGTAGTGCATTACTAGGGGAAGTTCAGGCTCTTGGCATAGTGTTTAGATAAATTCTATTTTTAGTATAACTTTGGAACTGTTTATCAGAATTGGACAAATGTTATATGCATTTGGGGTAAAAATTTATTCTATCAGACTTTTAATACTAAGTCTGATAACTCCATCTAGAAAATCTAAGGAAGCCCTTCTTTCCATTACATTTCTATTTTTGAAGTTCTATTTTGAATTTGTCTTGAATTTTCATTTAATTGAGTTAGGGTTTGAATTTTGGCTTGAAAGTTTTTGTGGTGGTGTCATGTGATTTTAAGATGTTATTCAAGATAAGTTTTGGTTGTTCATTGAAAAATAACATGAAATTCCAATTTTGCCCTCTATGGTTGTTACTATTGCACGTAGTGCATGACAAGGAGAAATTTGGGATTGAAACATTTTTTGTTGTTTCCTATATGTATTTGGGGTAGAAAATTTCATTCTATCATATTTTTCATACTTTCTCTGAAAACTCTCTCATGAAAAACCAAACAACCCATTTTTTCCATTTCTTTTCTTTTTTTGAAGTTTTATTTTGAATTTGTATTCAATATTTCTTATCCAATTAAATCAGTTAGGCTTTGAATTTTGGCTTAAATATTTTGGTGGTTGTGTTTTGTTTCACGTAGGGGTGGCAATATAGGCTTGGCCCGACGGGCCAGCCCGTTCGGATAGTTATTTTAAGCAGGCTGGGCTGAAGATTTTAGCCCAAAAACCCACATTCAGCACGTTTTAGTAGCCCATTTTTTAGACGGGCCGGGCCGGGCTGGCCTGGCGGGCCATTGTTAAAAAATAAAAAAACTAAATCCTATTAATATTGAAGGTCATAATGTATGTTTTGTAGTTATTTTGGACAACAATTAATATGGAAGGTCATAATTCAAATCCTATTAATATTGATAATGAGATGGAAGACGTTGAAGACTCATAATTCAAATCCTATTATGACTTAGAAGTTTTATTGTGAACTAATAGTCTAAAAGTTTAAGACTGTGTTGGTTTCTTCTTTAGAATTTACAAGTTTTAAGCTAAAATGTTATGTTGTTATTGTAATATTGTAGACTTATGTTTGTGATTTTTTATTTTAAAAGACATTTATCAAATTTGTTGATTATTTTTTGTCTAAAAGCTTTAATTATGTAAATTTTGGAGGGGGAAAACGGGCCAGCCCGTCAGCCTGCCAGCCCTGCAAAACATGGGTCGGGTGGCATTTTGAGCCCTTTTAACAATACGGGCCAGGATGACTAGTGTAAATCCAGGCTTGAAACATTATGTTAGGATGTTCTTGTTGCAAAGTTTTGGTTATTTACTCAAATTTAACACGAATATCCATTTATGCCCTTTCTGGTTGTTATTGTTGCATGTAGTGCATCATTAGGGGAAATTCAGACTCTTTGCATTATATTTTGATTATTTGTATTTTTGGCATTGAAAGTGCAAATTGTCAAGTAAAGCACTATTGGATTTTGCCTATGTTTTGATGAAGACAATGACTTAGTGAAAGCTTGAAGATGATTCAGCAAATCAACATGTCGTGGAGTCAAGGGTTTCATATCTAGACTAGGTTCTTTAATAGAGTTATGTTTAGAAGTGTAAGATGTGTGCCTTAGATATCGAGTCGATATTAGGTAAACCTGGATGCAATTCTCACAAACCTTAAAAGTAATCATTTCATTTAAATGAGATATTCCATCTAGATCATTATGTGTTCATGCATTAATCATACATGTTACTTGTGCATCTTAGGCATAATATATTGGTAAAACATGTATAGTTGATAAGCATAACATATAGGTTGTTTACCATTTAATCATTAAGCTGAAAATGTGCTAGTTAATCGATTAAGAGATGTGTTAATCGATTAACGTGATTACAGTTCGAACGGAAAACTGAAAACTAGGCAACAGTTATTCCCAACAACCCGTTAATCGATTAAATGGCTACTTAATCGATTAACTGGGGTAGAACATTTTATTCTATTAGAGCTTTAATACTACGTCTGATAATTCCCTCTGAAAAATACAAGAAATCCTTTCTTTACATTCCTTTTCTATTTTTGAAGTTTTATTTTGAATTTGTCTTAAATTTTTCTTGTTTAGTTAATTAAGTGAGGGTTTGAATTTTGGCTTGAAACTTTTTGTGGTTGTGTCCTAGGATTTTAGGATGTTACTGATGAAATTTTTTGGTTTTTCACTCAAATATAACATGAATTTCCAATTTTCCCACTATGGTTGTTACTGTTGCACGTAGTGCATAACTAGGAGATTTTGGGCTTGACACGTTTTGTGGTTGTTTCCAATGATTTTAGGATGCTATTGATGCATAGTTTTGATTGTTTACTCATATTTAACACGAATTTCCATTTTTTCCCTGTGTGGTTGTTATTGTTGCATGTATTTCATCACTAGGGAAAATTCGGGCTCTTTGTAGAGTATTTTTATAAACTCTATTTTTGGCATAACTTTTGAACTATATGAAAGTGTGCATGTCAAGAGGAACACTTTGGAAAGCTCTCCTTATATGTCATGGTTTTGATGAGGACAACTTGTGCCTATAAGAGCTTGAAGATCATCAACAAATCAACGTGCTTAAGTCTTTAATTGGTACTAGGCTTAGACTAGAATCTAGTTTAAGTTGAGTCAAGGCTTAGGGCA
>NC_032027.1:17045576-17046159 GCF_001865875.1 Lupinus angustifolius | reverse complement strand
TTGAGCTTTGTAATAGCTTTATTTTACTCTTGTAATTGTTGTAAAGGGAATCTCGTGGTGTCTTATCACCGTTAGAGATTGAGTGTTTCTTCATAGCTTAGAGTGTAAGAAAAGGAAAGAACGAGAGATTCTTTGGCTGGGGCTACGCCGAAAGAAACGTTTTCTTTATCGGTAGGAAGGGAGTCAAACCATTGAATAGTTTCTTTGATTTCTTGTCATTTGCTAAGTGTTTTAATTGGATAATGTGTTTGTAAATTACATTGATTCGATTATAGTGAAGGAAATCTCCCAAGTCAGCCGGGAGGCCTGGATGTAGTTTGGAGTGGACAGCAAACGAACCAGGATAAAAATTCGTGTTGCAGGATTTGTTTTCTCTCTCTCTATCTTTACTGTTTTCAATCGATTATTTGGTATAGTGGATTCAATTGATACATTATGTGCTTATGCTATACTGGATGCTACTCTGATATAAGATCTATAAGCTCTGTTATTCACGTTCCATTATCGGCTAACTGTTCTGCAATTAATCGTTTTCTGTAATGGCTTACTGTTTCTGTTTAATCGATTAAAACTGTTGCGTTAA
>NC_032027.1:17042881-17045476 GCF_001865875.1 Lupinus angustifolius | reverse complement strand
AAACTATGGGTCTCCTAGTCCGAAAATTTAGCAAAATCATTGAAAAAAAGGAGGACTCAAGAAGTTTCAAAAGAAGGAAGCGAAAGAGTCAACCAGTAAAGGCAAGAATAACAAGGATCGCTTCACTTGCCATGAGTGTGGAAAGGTAGGGCACATGAGGTTTCAGTGTCCAACCTACCTAAAGAAGGTTGATTCAGAAAAGAGCACTCCCAGGGACTTCAAATCCAAGAAAGCTTACATCGTTTGGGATGTACCTGAGGAGGAGTCGACATCAAGCACCTCAAGTGAGGAGGAGTCAGCAAAGCTGTGTCTGATGGCCAGATCTGACATCGATACAAATTCAGACTCATGCAAGGGCAATGATGAGGTATATTCTGACACCTCATCCACTTCGGATGATTCACCTCCTTATGATGTATTGTATGATGCTTATGTCGAGTTGCATGACGAATTAAAGAAATTGGCTAGAATCAACATTAATAGAAAAAGGGTAATCCTAATAAACGAACAAAAAATAAGCCAATTGCAAAAACAATTAGATGAATTAAAACTGGAAAATGAAACTTTAGATCTCCTCTATTCTTGTAGCTCATGTAATTGCTCTCCTACTAACTTATGTCAAAAACCTGTATGTGAGACTTGCGAGACTTTGCAAGAGGACAATTTTAAACTAAATGAAAAACTCACACGTCTCACAAACAGTAAACTGCAATTAGATAACCTGCTTAATCAAACTAGAAATGTTGGTGATCGAACTGGTCTAGGTTATACTCGCACTGCTAAAAAGAAGCGACCATATAGAAAACCGGTAGCTCAAGCTAAAAACAAATATCATAAGCATTCTCCTACTTGTTTTTATTGTAACACATATGGTCATACTTATCATTCATGCTATATCAAAAAGTATGGTATACCTAGCGGAGTTTATGTATGGAAAAAGAAGGGAGATGATTCCCTAATCACTAACAGAAAAGGACCCAACATAAATTGGGTACCTGAGAAAAGTAAGTAATCTATTTTGCAGGTATGTCTCCGAACACATGGACAAAAATGGTACTTAGATAGTGGGTGTTCGAGGCATATGACAGGTGATAGATCAAATTTCCTGGATCTCTCACTTAAAGGAAAAGGATACGTCACTTATGGAGACAACAACAAGGGAAAGATACTCGGCACAGGAACAGTTGGTAACTCATCCCAAACTCTGATTGATAATGTCCTTTATGTTGAAGGACTAGAACATAACTTGTTGAGTATAAGCCAACTCTGCGATAAAGGTAATCGTGTATCCTTCGATTCTGATTGTTGTGTCATTCGTGATATTTTATCTAATAACGTTAAATTTGTTGGTCACCGTATAAATAATATTTACATGGTTAATTTGGACGATGTCACTACATTATTTTCAAAATGCTTTATTTCTAAAGAAGATGACATCTGGCTATGGCATAGACGTGTTGCACATATCCATATAAAGCATCTAGATAAATTATCATCAAACGAACTAGTTGAGGGGCTACCAAAATTGAATTTTAAAACTAAAGAAATTTGTGACACTTGTCAAAAGTGTAAACAAACCAAAAACTCTTTTAAAAATAAAAATGTGATATCCACTTCAAGACCTTTGGAGCTACTCCATATGGACTTGTTTGGACCATCACAAATCATGAGTTTTGGTGGTAGTTACTACGCTCTAGTTATTGTTGATGATTTCTCTAGATTTACATGGACATTGTTTTTATCATCAAAAAGCGACGCGTTCAAAAATTTTAAAAATCTTGCCAAGCAAATCCAAAACCAACTTAACCTAAAAATAATATATATACGAAGTGATCACGGGGGAGAATTTGAGAACTTTCAGTTCGACAAATTCTGTGATAAGCATGGCATTTTGCATCAGTTCTCTGCTCCTCGCACTCCACAACAAAATGGAGTTGTAGAGAGGAAAAATCGTGTTTTAGAAGAATTAGCGAGAACCATGCTTAACGAAAGTAATACCCCCAAGTACTTCTGGGCTGATGCAGTTCATACTGCATGCTATGTTATAAATCGAGTACTCTTAAGGCCAAATTTGAACAAAACTCCTTATGAACTTTTAAAAGGCCGCAAACCAAATATATCCCATCTTCACGCTTTCGGTTGCAAATGTTTTATATTAAATAATGGAAAGCGGGCCTTAGGGAAATTCGACTCTAAAGCCGATGAGGGAATATTTTTGGGATACTCGATTCATAGCAAAGCTTTCAGAGTCTTTAACAAATATTTAATGCAAGTTGAAGAGTCTATCCATGTACAGTTTGACGAATCTTCTCCAAAAGAGAAGAGAAAGGTCGTTTCTGATGATGTTGCAGGTGCTTTGGAAGAAGCATACTCAAAGGACATGGATAATGACAAAGGAGCTAATGATGAAGGTCAAGCCAAACCTCAAGAGCATTCAGATATGCCAACCATGTGGAAAACCAAGAAAGCTCACCCGATTGACAAAGTAATAGGTGACATATCTACGGTAGTGGTAACTCGTAGTTCCTTACGAAGTTTCTGCAATTTTGTAGCTTTTGTATCGCAAATTGAGCCTAAGACCGTTGATGAGGCCAT
>NC_032027.1:17040663-17042781 GCF_001865875.1 Lupinus angustifolius | reverse complement strand
TCCATCAATGTGTGGATGATGTTCATTTTGAGAAGATACAAAATGCCATGACAGCCAAAGAAGCATGGGACATATTGGTGACAAGTCATGCTGGAGGGGACAAGATCAAGAAGGTCAAACTCCAATCACTAAGGAAGCAATATGAGCTATTGCATATGGAGGAGGGTGACAAGGTTGGTGAATACTTCACCAAGATTCTCACAATTACAAACCAGATGAAGGGGTATGGTGAGGCTATAACAGATACAATGATTATTGAGAAGATAATGAGATCCTTGCTTCCAAGGTTTGATTTCATAGTTGTAGCCATTGAAGAGTCAAAAGATGTCACTCTCATGAAGATAGAAGAATTGCAAAGCTCCCTGGAAGCACATGAATTGAGGCTGATTGAGAGAAATCCAATAAAGAAAGCATAACAAGCTCTAAAGGCAACTCACAAGGATGATGATAGAAGAAAGGACAAGAAGTGGAAAGGAAAACAAAACTTCAACAGAAGAAAAACTAGCCAAGATTGGTCTGAATCTTCTGACAAAAGAGGAAGATCAAAGCTCAATCAGAAGAAGTATGACAAGGGCAAGGTAGAATGCTTTAACTGTCACAAACTGGGCCACTACTCTTATGAATGTAGCAATGAGAAGATCAAGCAATCTAGGCACAAGGAGGAGGCACTCACAACTCAAGAAGATTCAGACTCAGAACCATTGAATCTAATGGTTACAAATGCTGCAACAAGATCACACTCTGAACTTTGGTACTTGGATTCAGGGTGCTCTAATCATATGACAAACCATAAAGAGTGGTTGAAGGACTTTGATTCAACAAAGAAAAGCAGAGTCAAATTTGCAGATGATAGTTCTCTATCAGCAGAAGGAGCAGGCAGTGTTGTCATCATGAGAAAGAATGGATCAAAAGCAATAGTGTCAAATGTACTCTATGTACCAAAGATGAAGTACAATCTGCTGAGTATAGGACAATTGATTGAGAAAGGATTCTCTGTTCTCATGAAGAATAGCCAACTTGAACTGTTTGATTCTGATGGAAGGGTAATCTTGAGAACTAAAGCCTCCAAGAATAGAACATTTCAAGTGAGCTTTAATGCAGCAGAAGTTCAGTGCATGAGCACAGTTGAGACTAGAGATGAGAGTTGGATTTGGCACTCAAGGTTGGGGCACCTAAACTTCAAAAGCTTGCATCAACTAGGAATCAAGCAAATGGTTTCTGGTCTTCCAATAACTACACTACCAGAGAAAATTTGTGAGGTATGTCTAATTGGAAAGCAAGCAAGAAACTCTTTCAAGACTGAAAAGATGATGACCTCTAAATCAGTCTTGGAAGTAGTTCATTCTGATGTTTGTGGCCCTTTTGAAACTCCTTCACTTTCAGGCAACAAGTACTTTATCATCTTTGTAGATGAATTTAGCAGGATGACTTGGGTGGATGTGTTGAGAACAAAAGGTGAAGCATTCACATCATTCAAGAACTTCAAAGCTGTTGCAGAAAAGGAAAGTGGAAAACAACTGAAGACCTTGAAAACAGATGGAGGAGGGGAATTCACTTCAAATGAGTTTGAAGCATACTGCAGAGATCATGGAATTAAGCATGAAATCACTCCACCTTATACACCTCAACTCAATGGTCTTGCAGAAAGGAGAAATAGGACAATTATGAACATGGCTAGAAGTCTGATTAGGACAAAAGATCTACCTCAAAAGCTATGGGCAGAGGCAGTGGCAACATCAGTGTATATTCTGAACAGATGTCCTACAAAGAGACTTGAAGGGATGGTGCCTATTGAAGCTTGGTGTGGGAGAAAACCAACTGTGAGTCATCTCAAAGTGTTTGGATCATTGGTCTATAATCATATACCAGATCAGAAAAGAACCAAGTTGCAGGACAAAAGTGAAGCATTAATCCTAATAGGATATCACTCAAATGGTGCATACAAACTCCTAGATCCCATCACTGACAGAGTAGTGATCAGCAGGGATGTGTTGGTGCTTGAAGATGAGAAGTGGAATTGGAGACAAATGCAAACAAGTCTAAAGAAACTGATTCCTGAAATTGAGTCTGTGAACAGAATTGATGAGGATGCAAATGAATTCTCAGAATCAGTAGCAG
>NC_032027.1:17008150-17040563 GCF_001865875.1 Lupinus angustifolius | reverse complement strand
TACTAAAAAGGTTTAACATGGACTCTTGCAACTCAGCAAACAGTCCAGTTGAAGTCAATCTGAAACTGACTCTAGATGAAAATGAAGAATCAGTGGAGGAAACCAACTTCAAACAAATAATATGATCTCTAAGATACTTGTGTAATAGCAGGCCTGATCTAGCCTTTGGTGTTGAATTAGTGAGTAGGTTCATGAGCAAACCAAAGAAAAAGCATTTGCTTGCTGCAAAGAGGGTGTTAAGGTATGTCAAGGACACCAAAGATCATGGAATCTTCTTCCCATTTGGCACAAAGGAATCAGAACCAGAACTTCAGCTTGTTGGATATGCAGATTCTGATTTTGGAGGGGACTTGGTGGAGAGGAAGAGCACCTCTGGTTATCTGTTTTTAATCAATGAAGCACCCATCTCATGGTGCTCATCAAAACAGAAGGTAATTGCCCTCTCATCATGTGAAGCAGAGTACATCTCAGGGTGTTTTGCAGCATGCCAACTGGTTTGGCTTGAGCAACTAATTGCAGAGTTAAAAACCAGAATTTCAGCTCCTCTACAATTGCGAATTGACAATGTTTCTGCAATAAATTTGGCTAGAAATCCAGTGAGCCATGGGAGAAGCAAGCACATAGAAGTGAGGTTTCATTTCCTAAGAAGCTTGGTCAACAAAGGAAGAATTCAAATCATTCATTGCAACACAAAGGATCAACTTGCTGATCCACTTACAAAAGCATTAAGGGATGACCAAATTGAAATGCAAAATGGGTGTGGTATCACTAGGCAAGCTTGAATTAAGGAAGAGTGTTGAGATAAACTAGTATTAATTCAAGTTGTAATTGATTAGGATTGATTTTGTAATTGATAGTTGAAACTTGCCTGATTTGGAAACTTTTTAAATTTCTGTTAATTCAGTTATGGTAGGTTTGCTATATAAGGAAAGTTTCCATTTTTTCTTGGAATAAGATTGATGCATATTCATTGTTAATTTCTTCTCCTTCCTAACTCTAAATTCTCTCATTCTCGGAACATTCTTCTTTCTTTTCTTCTTCTGATTTTCGGTTCTGGTTTGTTGTTCAACAACAACAACCCAACAATTATTACTTATGTCACTCTTCTCTTCAAGTCTTCATTTTTTCTCCTATCATTAACATTCCAATTGAACCCAAAAAATACCTCACAAGTTGTAATTTATAACCAAAATCTCAATGACAAAAAGTTTGACCAGATACTTAGTCTTATTCTTATATGAAATCTAAAAATTCATTTTCTTTGAAAATAAAAATAGTCACAAGTCCGATTCCTGAAGTTTAATTTTACTTGAAATCTCAAATGGTCAATCAAAATAAATGGAATGATTCATTTCAAAATAATATTAATATTTGGACATAGACGTGCATTTTAAGAAAAACCATTTGATCATATTTCTTAGGTTAAAGGACAAAGAAAACTCTACCCAAAGAACCAAGAAAACCGAATAAACATCTACTATTTCACAAATTATACCACTGCATGTACCATTAACTGTAGTTGATCAAAAAGATAATTAATTATTAACTTTTTAACTTCAAAATATTTTTTCAATCAATCGTAGGCTTATAGTACATACAATGACACAATTTATAAGACAACAGAGTTTATCCAAAAAAACCATGCTACATCTATATCATGATCTAAATTCTTTATTGAGTTTAATATCTATAAGCAATATTAGCATAAATTTTTATACATTATTAATACATATAGTTATGTTTATTATTTTCATGTAGCAGGTAATAATAATTGAGAAAAATAATGTATATACTGACAATATAAAAGTTTTATACATAGTTAGTGTATCATATATATTCATATTTGATTATTATTAACTCTTCAATAAAAATAATACAAATGAATGGTGAATAATCCATTAATTATGTATAAATATTTACATAATCTATAAAACCAAATACAAGGAATTTTCTAATACATGAGCAAGATAGCATGTTAAATATAAGCATTTATTAGAAAACTAAATATATTAACTCCCCAAGACAATAAATAAACCTCTTTTCCCATAAAAACTTATCCAACTATTGCACAAGGTGATTACTACCAACTCCATTTCATAAATTTTCACCCATATTCACATTCTCCTACTTAAAAAACATGGAACATAAATAGGAGTGCAAATCCTCTCCGGTACTGAGTAGAGATTGTGACATCTGATATCAGAATGTTTTCGGTAGATTAGTTACTATAATGCATAACTCATATTTGAAGTAGTTAGTTTCTCTCTAGCACCTTATCCTAGTTCCCTTGGGTTGTTACATGAACATTTGTTCTTCATCTCTAACAAGATAAGGAAAAATAATTGTACAAAATGGTAGACCTATAATCAATGCTAATCTTCAGAAACTATCACTTAGTTCTAACCCTTTTCTTTCCCTTCATTGGTAATGCAGGCCTTTGACCTGAAGTTCCGCGCGCAACTTTTTTCGGTCTACCGAAAGCTTTCTTCTTAAAAGGTAAGGATTCCACTGAAGATGGTGAATCAGATTTGCTTGGTTTCTTAGTTCCTTCTGTAACCAATGATGCAGAATTGTTGCCACCAACTACTACTGCATTTGCAACAATTTTTCTGTTACCTGGCCTCACACTTCTTGGTTTCACATTCACATGAGGTTTTTTATTATGTACATGTGATTTAATAGACCAATCAGTTTGAGTAACTTTGCTGCTTCTAACATCCTTGAAACTCTCCCTCGTTTTTGTGGCGACAAGGTCTCGAAGCAGAAGAGCAGATTTATATTCGCGAGTGCTCTTCGAGTAGAAGACTAGAGCATTGTTAGCGAGTAGCAACAAGTCTCGGAAAAGTTCTATAGCTGACTTAATTGTTTGGCTGCTAATTCTTGATCTTATAGTGTCGAAATCCATGTGCCTTCGGATCATTTTCTTGTACCTTCCTCTCTTCTGTAGTGAAATAAATTGGGCATAAGTAATTTAATGAATGAATAGTGCCTTGAAACTTCACTTGTCATTGCTTAAAAGTTTCAAAAGGAAAAAAATGTATAACATGATTCTTAATTACACATACCTGACTATCGAGTCTTCGGCGGAAGGCAGAGGCACCTTTGGTTTCAAATATAGAATCTAAAATTTCCATAACATGTTCCACTCCATCCCTTTTCGAGTTTCTATTATGATCATCTACACCACGAGATTTGGCAAGTTCACCACAATTACTGGTAGAACTTTCTTTACACCAAGATAGAACATCGGTTGAATCTAATAAGTCACTTTCTCCTACACTTGCTTCCTTAATATTTCTGCCACACTCCTTTCTCTTCCTCTTCCCTCTCCGTTTTTTAAAATACCCTCCTTGCACTTCATATATAGTATGTGCCAACTTATCTACATTCCGAACTTTGTCTTGCTCAATTTCAAGCTTAGTCTCCACGTCTTCAGCCGACACGGCTGGAACCTGGCATTCAGGAGACCAGTTTGTCCTGGTTTCATGTGTGAAACTCCCAGCAGATAGTCCATCCTTTGACATCTCTTTGGTCGAAGATTCGACCCTCTCCAATTCCGGCATAGGCATATGTAATTCAGGACTATCTAACACATTGTCAACACGACAATCATTTCTTTTCTCATTCTTCTTCCCAGCCTTTAGCGATTCAATCTTCGATTCAAGAGACCTAAATCAAAGATATCGAGTTAAATATATCCAAAACGCTTGCAACCGAAGAATTGTAGTATTTAAGAATAGATACTTTGTCGTGGTGCCACAAAAATCTCACAACTCAAAGAGAAACATAAGCATGCAAACTGAACTAACCCAATTGAATCTTCGGATAACTCTAGAGCTCTCTTCAGCTCTTCTACTCTTTTCTTCCTAAGCTCCTCAAACCAAACCCTGACATTAATGTTTTACCATAATACAATGAGATACAGTATATAACTTCTATGAATGTTAAAAAGCTATTTCATTAAATTAAAAGCTTAAAAAGATGTTCTAAAATCTAGCACAAGTTTGTTAAGTAATAATGAAGAAATGCATTGTACTTACATGTTCCCAGAGTACTGTTGTTGTAAGTCCTCATACTTGGCTTTACAAACCTATAAAAGTAATATCACTACTAAAAGTAAAACTAACCAAATAATTTTCCTTCAAAAAACTTTTTGTAGGGAAGAAGAAAATCAAAAACTTCAGCTTAAGTTAAAAACACTCCAGCTTAAACTAGGAAATGATATCAGATAGTGTTTGATGTGGAGACAAAATAGAACATTTCAAGCTATTTTATTCACTTTTAGGGTCGATTTGTGAGTTTGATTTTGGACTGGTAAATAGAAAAAAGAAGCTTCGGAGCCATGAAATACTTTTTAATCTCATATATTGTTCTAAGATATTAAAATATGAGGAAAAAATATATGAGTTTTTTATACTGTCACTGTCTACCATTCATTTTCATTCATAATTGACTCTTCAAAAAAAAAAATTTGTATATTTGTATATACATCTTTACACTGTCAATACATAAATATTATACTCTTAAAATATGCCAAATATAAAAGACAACCTCTATGTCATATTTCACCTTACATGTCTAAGACACTGTATCTAAAACTCAACATGAAGGTTTTGATAATGTGTACCCTATAAAATTACCCTTTTTTTAATTTTTCTTTATCATACTACTGAAATTAATTTCATTTAAAAGGGAAAAAACAATGGAAATTAATTAATAATGCACGACCCTTTTGTTTTGGTAAATGGTAAAATGTGTAACAAGTAAGGAAAAAATAAAATACGTGAAATCTATTCCTGGTCTTTATTTATTTATTTATTTATTTTGTGAATAATAAAAAATCAATAATTGATTTAATTATTATTATTCGTTTACCTCAGGGGTAAAAGTGTAAGGGAAAAGAGTTCGTGACCGGAGTTCGGCGGCGACTATGTTCCAGTTTCGTGTCCCATGGCGGAGAACGGCCCCACCAAGGAGGAGCTCCTCCCAGGTGCCCCACCTGTCTACCACCTCCGTCCCCATCACCGTCCACGTGTACTCCCCCTGATTAAAAACAACCACCACCTTTTAATAATAACTATACCCTGCGCACACGGCTCACGTTAGCAACGCCACCGTCGACAAAAAAAAACTCCCCATCCTCTCCGGCGACCAAAAAAAGCAACTTTTACGAAGTGGGTATGGAGGGACAATGAAGAAAAGTGATTTTCCGGCGGAAATTGTGGGAAAAAGTGATTTTTTTTTTCTGGTTTTAAGGTTGTTTTCTTATGTTGTCTTTTTCCCCCTCTTGTTTTCGTTGAGGGTTTGTTGTGTTAAAAAAGAATGTAAATTTAGTTAATGAAAGAAGGTGCTATGAGATTCTAATTGTTGCGCTTAGAAAGGTTTGAACTTTGAAGTGAGAAGCTCAACAAATTGGAAAAACAAAAACAATGGACGATGAGAAACCAAATGACAATTGTAATTTCCTAATTACAGGTCTTCTCTTTCTCTCTCTACCCCTATTTCCTCTCTCCTAATTTTGGGGTGGAAATTTCATGCAAAATCACTATTCTATCCTGCACCACTTTCTCTATATTACAATCATTTGGTTTTTTGCTATTGTCTTTTGTAGATGAGAAAAAAGAATGTGTATGAGTTTATTTGGTTTTTTATTATTTTTTATAATGATACATGCTATGATAATGAATAACTTTTGTTGTCAAGGTCAACGTGATGGCTTCTATTTGTTATTTTTGTTAAGGATACTGCTTTTAATAAAAAGTTTATGAGATCAAAAATTGTTAATTATTTAGGTACTGCTTATATTTAATAATTTTGATATTATATATTTAACAAAAATATTAAAACACTTACTCTAAAATTAACTATTACGTACTTGCAAAACATTATTACAATTTCCACGAGTATGATTTGTTAGTTTAGTCTAATCGGAAATACAGTAGTAAGTTTGAAAAACTTATTCTATATCTTAGCCATAAATTTTAAGAAAATTCAATAGTTTAAATTAGTAAATAAATATAGAATACATTTTTATATAATGAATAATGAAGGTCACAAAAGTGCATTTTTTATTAAGTGATTAAAGTGCTGCAAAAGCTATTTGAGCTCATAGACTTTAGTCTACTTTTTATGTACTCATTTCCAACTTAAACCAACCAACATATTTAACATGTGCATTGTCCATACAATCCTCTAATCATGTTTATTTTTTGTGGGATAAGTATAATTTTGTTTTTAGTTTATAGAAAAGTAGAACAGAAAATAAAGGAAAAAATATAATCTGACAAAGCAAAGTGAAACAGTAAGTTACCTTTTTCACTTCTGGGAAATGTGATTCTAAAAAAGTCCAAAAATGATACTTTTAAAATTGTCAAACATGTCAACACAAATTCCAAACCAAAATCTATACTAGTCAACTCATACAAGACATGAGATGAAACTATTAATACCAAGTGTGAATAAAAGCTCATTTATTGCATAAAGACCAATCATGATCATAGAAAATTATACTAAACCAAAATTTATTAATTGTCTCTACATACATATGTCTTTATACACGTCTTTCATTACAATAACATGAGATCCTTTACTTATGCATCAAACCCCGCTAATACATAAAGGGGTCAGTGTCACACACTATCACTATAGGAAAGAACAAATTGAACAAAAACAAAGACTACATACAAGGAATTGTCAAGACCTGGGAACTGAAGTTAGGAACACAAGCCCTTGAGAACTGTTAAAGACCAAAGATCATTAGATATTTGATTCCACCTTCTTCAAGTGTCTTGATACAATGTAAAGTAAGTCATTCTTCTTTCTCACAATTATCATTTGTTACTATATACCGATCTTCCATCGACAAAGCGGATGATGACAGCTAATAGAGCAAATCATCGAGACAAAAAATGTAGGCCGGATCACAATATCCAAAAATGAAGGAGCATAACCATGCTTAAGAGCATATTGAACCATGGTTACTCCTTTTGGCTCAATTCATACACCATCTTCAGTTAGGATTGCTGAAGAACCAGATTCAACTCTAGGGCAGACTTGGCCAATAAGCCACCCTTCCTGCAGCAAAAAATCAAAGGAAAAGAGATACATGATTCTCGGTTTATGTATTTACACGTAAATGAGATGTGGCCCGGTGTACGAAGCTCCCACTTAGTGAAGTCTGGGGAGGGGAGATATATGCAACCTTACCCCGCAAACAGAGAGATTGTTTCCAGAATTTGTCAAAACCGCTTAAATGGTATTTTAAGCATTACCCCCCAAGTGATTACATGGTATTTTAAGAATTATTGATGGGATGAAAAGAAATAACATAAAATATATTAATAACCTGCTACAAAGGGAAACTTATATACACAAATCTTCAGTATACCTTATATAGTTGCAGACATTACTTGCCTTTACCCAAAATAAGAATGTTATTTTCAAAGTCACTTTTGTCAAAAAGGGCATATTCAAAATACTAGAATGTAAACCGCCAAGGGATACTGAAGACTGCATGATTACCGTATTACTATCGGAAGAGTCATTTCTATCTTTTGCAGTTCCATAAAGCACTGATTGCAACATTCCCGCCTGTCCTCAAGATTTCATAGAAGTTAGATTCATTCACATCTAAACACTACATAAGATAGTGAAAGGAATATTAAGTGAAAATGGAGGGAACCTTTGCTCTTGATGTAGATCAACCCAAAGGGAGGGACATGCTGAAACTGTTTCATGTACTGTCGGACCAAAAACCGCTACAAGCTTTAGTAGCATATCCAGTGACACCTTTACATGTCTGCAAGGTAATAACAGAGTAAATCTCAATCGAAACTAAATTTTATTTTATTTTCAAAGCCCGCTATCAGTATAAACATGCATTAGATTTCAAGCTCCTGTTTTGAGATCATGGTCCAAATATTAAAGCACACGCAAAGATGAGGTAAAAATAACACGCGTTTTCAAGTCACTATATTAATAAACAGTTACCTTTCTGTTTTGCTATCCAGCAAGCCTGTGAGCACAGGAAGTAAGCAAGAAAATAAATCTAAGGTGAGAATTTCCATCTTCTCCACAAGGACACTAATAATATCGGCTTGAACCTGCATCGGGATAAAATTATTTTCAGGACTATGGATTCCTTAAGAAAAATAACCGAAAATTTCTACTTACAAACTTAAACACAGAACTAGAAGGAAGCCAGAAAGTATCGAACAGCATCTTCAAATATACGCACAGATTGATCATGAAGCTTTCTCAAAGCATTAATGGCACCTTTAATATCATTGCGCTCCCAAAAATGCCGCTCCACCTGCATATACACATTATAACCAATAACCAATCAGCAACATTGATTATATTTTTTTCCTCCCTTTATCATTTTCTTTCTTTAGCACTGTTTTGAGCATAGAAAAACAAAATGTTACATGCTAGCATATAGCCAAACATTTTTATAAGTTCCATGGCTAAGAATAATACAGACTAGAAAAACCAACATGGTTATTAATAGAGACCTCACAGTATGCAACAAATAATATTAATCTTGACGACTAGGTAAAATTACCTGTAACTTTGTTAAGCGTGAACGAAGAGTACTTAATGTTACATCATGAGTTTGCAGCAGAGCTTCAATGATTTGTCCTTCATTTTCAGATTTTGAATCCCCTCCAGAAGTTTGAGGCTCAACTTTCTGAAAATATTATAACATGACAGATTTATCAGTTGAACTACCCCAAAGCAACAGTTGGTAAAAAATAGAGAGGGCGTGATTGAGTTTGAACATTCACATTCTTTCAAGACATAATATTTCAATTACTGTTTTAAGCATTATACAAGACGAGAGGCAGTGAGATTCAGAGGATATCAAAACTGAAAGAAGAGGAATAACACTTCATAAAAATCCAAACTTCCCAAGGACTAGGATTTATTCAAGTAGAGGTTCAAAAGAAAAGATCTGAGAATCCAATTCCTAAAATCATGATACCATGTTTACTTTCAGAGCTTGTTTCAGCATCATAATAGTTGTCATAAGATAGTTACTTTTTCTGGTTCTGGACCAACTTATGTGATTACTTTCATTAACTGATCAGTTAAGAAAACCTCCAAGTAAATATATCTAGATACAAAAAAGGAACGTGTTTGTTATTTGTTGCTTAAGTTCATTAACCGATGAGTCTAGTTTTGCGCTCTCTTTTTTATTGAATCCCAGCTTCCTATTGTAACAAGCTTTTAAAGCTTAAGCTTCCAGTTTGAGGGGAGTGTTAAGTATAAAGTAGACCTTATAATTAAGTCGAACCTACATATAACAAAAACTTTTAGTAAACAAAAAAAGAATCTATAGTGGTGATGCCACTATCTAAACTCTAATAAAGCTGAGCATGAGTATACCAGTATGGTCGGAGACTTATCCAATCCAGATATTGCATTGGGAATGTAGGGTATATTGTTTAGATCCTCTTCGCGGGCAAGTCTTTCTCTTCTCTGAAATACCATGTTGGAGGTTCCAGATATTCTGTTGGAAACGGAGGGCGTATTGTTTCGATCTTCTTTACGGAAAATTCTTTCCCTCCTCTCCAATACCACGGTGGAGGTTTCAGATATTGTATCGGGAAGGGAGGGCATATTCTTTTGATCTTCATTACGAGGAGTTCTTTCGCTTGGCATACTGTTTTGATCATCATTGCGGGGATTTTTTTCCCTCCTCTCAAATACCCCGGTGGAGGATGCATAAATTTGATCTTCATCGTGAACTTTTTCCCTCTCTTCACTCATTGTGGGGACATGAGAATTAGTTTGGTCTTCGTCGATTTGAATTTGTTCCCCACTTTCAAACCTCTCCACTAGAGAGCGGGTCCTACCTCGTATGACAGCAACTGCAACAATAAAATACAGAACATCAATTTTCAGTAGCTGTTTACACTATACAAAACAACAATTATGATGGATTGCAAACCTCCATTGACGTGCTTGATTGTACTGATTTCTTCATTGCAAAAACAGGATTCATAACATGAAATATAGTGAGAAAATCAGTAGTAAACCAAAAAGACACAATGCTTGAATCACAAACAATAAGCAATTTGAATGAACTCGTACATGGCAGGTAAGCTCTTTTACTAAATATAACGAAAACACTTGAAAATTCAAGACTCGACTAGAATCACAAATTGCTGATTGTGTGATCACAATATCTCTCAATCAATTGAGAGAATAGTTGACAACAATAATTGTAAACATTTTGTAATTAATAGGCTAGTTTGTTTATTTCCTTAGTTAGGACAATGTTTAATAGTTGTCCATTTTAAGGGATTGGTTTTTCCCTGCTTGCGCCTTGTCTCTCCTATATAGAGACTGCGTGTAAACATCTGAAATTCATAAATAAGTCAAAAGTATACATAACATCTCTGTTTGAATGACCATATACATGAGATGTCAGCCATTTTATTTTACTAAAGTAGAATCGAAGTTTAACATTCGACTTGTCAGATTATCTGCTTGTTCATCGTAAAAAGAGCTTATCTGTCAAGAATGTTGGCTAAGGGTATATTTACTAAAGGAGATAGAATAGTTGCTGCCACCAATTTTAGCTAACTACTTACCCAGCTATAACTACCGAGAGAGAACTCCTTGTATTGAAGTGGAAAGATAAATCAGGCAAATGAGATTAACAGATTAAGATAAGGAAATATAATCACCGTTACTTGCATTTGACCTGCTAAGAGATTTAACATAAAAAACTCACTTTTTGTTTGGTCAGATATTCCCTGTAGAGATAAAGTCTTGTACAACTTGTCTGTAACAGTCTTGATCGGATATTTATCTTCACAAGATTCTCTTACTTCATTCTGAGATCCTAGATTCACTTGGAACTTGGGATCTTTTGCTCTGTTTAATTTTCTTGCAATATCACAAAATATTCCAGAATTCGCATCTACTGAAAACTTATCGACATCAAATCTGCCAGTGGATGCTCTCCGTGCATGAGCTGGTTTAAGTAGCATTCCAGGCCTAGTCTTTGAAAAGGTGATGGTCTCTTTTCCATATTTTTCTAAGTCCTTACCATCAGGAGTTTCTCGAGGTACAATGCCAGGCACAACGAGTGACTTTCTTAGCATTTGTTCACTAGATTTTACATGAACTCCGGTAGCTGGACTCTGCTTCAATGCTCCCAACTTAGAATTTTCAACAGATTCCTCTGAGAGATCTACTTTTGGAGAATTAGAAGCTTCAAATTTCTGCAAAGCAACAACAGGTTTTCCTCCAGAAGCTTTATATGGAAGAAAATAGCACTTCATTAGATACAAATATGGCAGAGAAATCAGAATGATTAATACAGAGACCAGAACACACAAAAATATATAATCGACATTCATCATGTTAGGAACTCACTACATGCTTGCATGTAAAGTTCAATTTACAGCTTGACCCACTACAAGAAAAATATCAGTACATCCTTCAGCGAAACTATCCACTAAAGCAATGGAAGCACCTATCTATCATTCTGCTTAAAAGATCGATATTGTGCAAACTCTATTTTTGCAGCTGAATTGTTTCAGAACTTTAACAAAGCCAAACCCAAATAAAAAATAAACCAAAATCATATTGTGTTTGTAATGGAGGTTAAACTACAAAGCACATAGATAAACCAGTCAAATGTGAAGTATCAATAGGTTAGTACAAATTACGTATATCAAGTCAATTAACGCCAATGTGGGGTATTACTTGACACTAAAGAATAATAGAGACTTATGAAAGTAAGCACAATAGTTTCAGTAAGGAAATCTAAAAGTCAAGACAATTAATAAATGTCACGGTCGGCGGAATTATTAATAGGCAGACAATAGCTTGCCATTAAATGTAACAACAACTAATTAATACAGCATTTCAATTTTCAAGGAGTGACTAATGGATAGAAAGAGTCGGTAGCTTACAGTCAATGTATATATTCTTTATCTCTTTTGACTCATCAGGAGACATACTGTTTAGCCGAGAAGTTGGTCCTACGTCATCCTCTACTTTGTCCAGTTTACTTCCATGAAGGCTAAGTTTCTGTTCTGTATCTTCACTTTTCTTCTTAGGATCAGAGGCATCAGCGTATGGCCCAATAAGCTGACAAACCGAAGCTAACACTAAGAGTCGGAATAACATAGCTAACATAGAATAAAGGAAAATAAATGCATCTCCAGTTGCATTTTTATTCACAGACTAATATGGATGCCAAGTAGTTATTGCATCTCAGTGTTAAAGAGAATATTATAATAGAAAGATGATACCTTAAACTAAAAATAAAATGCAACAGTTGATAGTGGACCCTACCGATATATCGGCTACCCAGACTCCAACAGAATTTCGAAAGTATGAGCACCCCAAAACTTTTCCGTCATGAATGCAGAGATCACCAAGTGTTGTCCATCCCATATCAACAGTATCATGACATATAGCAGGTTCCCATGAATACACCTGCAATATAGCAACATTAACAATGACATTTTTATCCTGTTCTAGATGCTGCATTATTATTATTATTATCATATACTCTATTACGACAATCTTTCTTTACCTTCAAACCATTCTGATGTCCGGTAAATAGGGTCCTTCCATCGGGATGAAAAGCTATTGATTGTGTCCCTGTAACCTAAAAAATATAAATTAAAAGCAGAGGAATTTACACCCATCATTGAAGTTGATTGTTTTGTATAAATTTTGTGTGCATCTACATGTGCATGCATTTGGGAGAATAAATGCACAAGTTTCCATTAGATGAAAGAAATTTTTTACACGATTTACGGAATCAGTAATACCATAAATATATGGTATAGATAGACTTAATTGTTTCTTTTCAAATAAAAGAAGAAAGATTTAGCAATTAGCAAGTTTAGATACCTCGCGTTTGGAAGATCCGATCAGTTCAAAGGTTTCTAAATCCCAGAATTTCACTGTTCTATCTGCTGAAGCTGCAAAACAAGTTGGAAATTTTAACATCTGTGAAATGGTGATACTATTTCCCAAAATGTCGATTTTCAGTGTTCATTATTTAATGTCTGTAGCAGATCAACCATCCACGATGTAAACAAAGAAAAGAAAATGTGACTAATAATGTCTTTCTGTCTTTGTTCTGTTGCTGGAATTATCAAGCCGATATACATAAGAGGTGATCACAGGCTTGAGCTTTCATTTTGTCTTTTTTTAAAGAAGCCGGAACTCAAAGCCTTGGAAAATCCAAAATAAATGAAGCATGAAAACTAGCTCATTATTAAATTGTGAATATAAAACTTATTGAAATTAATCTCCCATTAAAATCTTACCCTATTCAATATATTTTTGGATTATAATGGCATCGAGTTGGGGCATTGAACCCAAAAACTGCCACCTGCATCCCTAATTGATTTGTTTTGGTCTCCATGATCTCCCAAAGATATAGCATATGAATTATGACCATATTATATAAAGTAATGTTGCATATGAAGGAGACCGATAGAAGCCTCGGTAAGGAGAGTATATCAAATGGAGGTTAGTCCAATTTCTAGAGGAATTTGGAAGCCAAAAAAACTATAGATGAAAGGATTAGGAAATGTTTAGAGATAATTGTTTTGTCAATTAACATGATTTATGATAGAGCACATTATGACATCATTCTCCATTTAGCCGACACAACTTAATGGGATAAAGACTTGGTTGTTGTTTTTTTGACCAATTATATGACATATATATGCAATGTTTTGTCAATGAACATGATTTACAATAGCACATTATGGCGTCATCCATCCTTTTAGCCGATCCCACCTAGTGGGACTAAGGTTTGTTTGTTGTTGTTCATATGACATAAGTAAATTTTCATTTAGTGCACTAAACATTAGATTGATATTATTTAGAAGAGTTCCCTTCAATTACCTTCCCAATAAAAACAGTAAGTAATTATGAAACAAATGATCTTTTTGTATCGACATTGCACATACATAAGCATCTATCATTGCCAACCGTTAAAAAGTCACATAGTCACTAACCTGAAGCCATAAGAAACTCTAGGGGATGGAAATCTATCGACATAATGTGTCCTCCGTGGAACTTGAAGTCATGCAAGAGCTTTCCAGCTGTTAGATCCCACACCTATATGTTGGTGGTAAGGTAGGTCCATGGTTTTATTTATACAAAAATTGTAAAAGTTAAAATCTTATTACAAGCTATACCAGTATGAATATCCATATATTACCTTCACGGCATTATCAAATCCACCCGAAACTACCCAACGGCCATCTGGAGTAAATTTGATACTGCTGATGCCCTGGCGATGACCCTTGTATGTATGAATACATCCTTTTTTCCGGATATCCCTGATCTTTAGATTAGCATCCATGTAGCCAGATGCAAAAAACTCACCAAACGGATGAAACTCAATAGCAGTACAACTGGATCTTTGTCCAGCAACAGTGCGAACCGCTAATTAAATCAGAAGCATATTGATATATTAGAAGCATATTTATAAATTTTAAAATGCAGGTATCCTATAATGCACCCAACAATTACAAGAGCTTTGAGATTTGGAAATTGAAAATTACGATGGCACTAAAAGATTCCCTTTTAAGGTCATGCATTCGCAAAGTAGATTAGCTTATGGTCTAAGTTAAATTGTATAAGTTTATGATCAGCAACTTTTCACTTCTCAAGCTTACAATCTAATGCAATATAAATAAACCATTATAGGTTATAAACTTCTAATAGCGTAAGACAGTCACAGAGAAATTAACCTACTCTTCGCTTCTTCCAAATCCCAAAGCTTTATCACACCCGAAGATGCTCCACCAAGGACTAAAACTTCTGCTGAGTCAAAAGCTAAGGATTGGACTGGACTATTATGACCAGACAGGCTCTGCAGATATTCACAGTAATGCAGCATTGTTAGGTCGCAATATGTCACTTTACGATCAAAAGAAAGTTGCACAAGTTATACTTGGGAATCCAATCAGGGAAAAAAAGTATAGATGATGATAAATTATTATGATCTAATCTAAGTATGGTAGAAAAATTAAGTTTTTTAGCCAAAGGGTGAAAAAAGGAAGAAAAAATGCAAACTATCATATCATTCAATACGAATTGAAAGCAAATCTTTTATTAATGTAGATAAGATACCAATATAACACAATTGGAGAAGCAAAAAGTACATCAGAAATTGACCCTTCACTACAATAGACATACCAATGTTGTAGCAGTAGCCAATATAACAAATAATATAACACGATGCTTGAACAACAGCGGCTGCGAATCACAATGATCACTAACCGTTAAGTAAGTTGGTTTGCCAATGGTCCAAAGATTAACCTTGTGATCATCTCCTCCTGTAATGAAACGACGACACTCTTTCTTTCCGATTTTCAAACAATTAACAGCTCCTGAATGAGCCATAAATTCCTCTATAGTTGATTGGCTAAGGAAATCGCATTACCAAAATACACTCAACACAGTTAACAACAAACACAGTAAACAAGGTTGGAAAGAAGAAGAAATCAAAACTCCAACCAATAAAATAAAACCACCCTTTTAAGCTAACTGCAATTACAAAGTTTCCATTCAATTCTGCAAAAGGTGACCTAAAATCTAAACATTCCATGATGACAAAAAATCTGCATAACCACCCTCACCCACAAATTAAATAAAGCATTAGTTCTACATTTCACCTAGCCCCTTCTAAAAGGGGATTAAAAAAGAAACTTTCCAAGCTGCAAAATCTGAACTCAAACAAAATTCAATAGAAACTGAGCTACAAGAAACTTATTTTGATATAGAAAATAAAAACAGAAGCAGGTCCAAAAAAAGCACTTTTCTATAGCAGAATATAGTTATTTAATATTATATTGAAGAGGAAAAAAAAGATACGTATTTTGTATCCACGCTTTGCCATTTTGTGATGGGCACCTCAGAATCCAGCTTCTGAAGCAGAAATGAAACTCCTTTATGAGAGGAAAGAGCAATTCAGAACATGGGTCTATGTCAAAAATGGAGCTTGCTAATTCAGCTTCAACTACTATTACTCCAACACAATTCAGAATAAGAGAAATTAGTTTAATTGGTTGGTAAAAAATCAAAATCCGAAACGGTAAGGTAAGAATTTGATTGAACTAGATTATGTTTCAGATTATAATAATAATAATAATAATAATAATAATAAAAATAAAGATTTTCAGATTCACCAAAAGTGAGAAAGAAGGAAATTCAATGGCTAGCAATTCATTTTCTTTTCAGATTTATAGCTGCTATCCTCTTGAAAATAACCATCTAGAATAATTTCTTGTTCTTTCAACATAGTATTAAATAATTGTTTTTGAATAATGTGGAAAATAAATAAGATATTAATTTTTCGAATTTTAACGAAATTAATTATATTTGGAAATTGTGAATGGTATATTATTACATTAAAATATTAATGTAATAAATGTCAAATAATATTAATAAATGTAACAATATATTAATTAATGTATTGATATATCTCAACATTTTAATATTAATTAACTAACATTAACAAAGTGATCAAAATTGTCTCTACCAATTCAATTAAAAAGTTAGTGAATCATAAAATAATTATGTAATTATTTCAGCTAAAACTTATCATTTTTATTTATATTATATTGACTAATTTTCATTTAAATTAACAAATATATGAAAGTTATTTAATTTACAAACTTTTACCTTTATTTGTAGGTCAATTTATCTATTTTATTTTGTGAGTGCAAATAAAAATATTAATTACATTATTTAGTAATTTTTCAATCATAATATTAATACAATATAAGTATATATAATTTTACAGTAGTTAAATGGCAAACCAATGGTTGAAGTAAACTAATACACAATTGTCTTCTTTTTTTCTTCCTACTTTTTTTTATAAATATTATTACAACTTTTATACGTGGAGCAATGAGGCTTTGGGTTGCATTGATGTAATTAAGGAAATAACTTTCAATGCAGATTCCATCCATTACCACTTTTCTCATTAGGACTAAAGTGCCCTCAGTTTCTTAGTGTTTTTTTGTAGTACTAAGAGTTTTTCTTCACTTTTTTGATAAGGAACTAAATATTTAAGGAATTTGTGTTGTTCCTCTAACAAGTATCATTCTTGAAATCAAACTCTAGCATTGAGAATCTCATGAGATCTTACACCAATAAACTAATGACTTGTTGTTAAATTTCCAAACATTCTCTATATCTATATTGATGGCTTGTTTTTTAGGTGAGGTAGGTGTTTATTTCCAACCTGTGTGACCAGATAGAAAGTATATTTTTATGATGTTGGAATACAGAATTTAGTAAGTCTATCTTGATAGGATAATGTTATGAGAAAAATATATATAAAGTGTATGTGTTTTATATATTGTTATTGCATCATTCATATATTCATGTTTTCTCATTATTAACTCTTCAAAAAAAAAAGTAATAAAAATGAATGGTATATGATGTCTTAACTTTTCTCATTCGGATTATAGTGTCCTCAATTTTTTGGTGTTTTTTGTACTACTAAGGGTATATTCTTACCCTTTTTGATAAAGAACTAATCATTTTCTAGGTTTTTGGGTTTTATGGATGCCCTCTAGCCATATATAGATAATTAGATATTAAACTCTAATGTTATTATGTCAACTTTTCTTATCTTATTTAGCTAATATATTTTATATTTCATGGGAAAGTTAGAGTAGAAATAAATATGTATGATAATACAGTTTTTTCACCCACATCCTCTCACACCTAAATATTAAGGCCATCATAACATTAATGCCATATGGTGCATACCCAACATTTGACAAAATATGAATTTATCATGATATTATTATAATCTCTATCTTATCATATTTTCACATAGCCTAAAACAATTATTATTTTGTATTCGAAGTGAGGTGAGAATTAATTATGATTTTGGTTATATTTTGGTGCGTCTTGCAAGATAGTGGTGTCGATAAAATAATTGTAATTTTTATGATAATAAATAAATATGTCCAAAAGAATTTTAAAAGTGCTCATATTCATGCATGATAATCTACAAATACTTTATGTACCTAATCTAATGAGTAATGAGAAAATTAACTAACAAAGTTGGCATGGAGCATTTTACATTTTGAAGGAAATAAAAGGCACGAAAAGTAATTCTATTGCACGATGAGAGATTCCTTATAATATAATCTATCTTTCTGTAGCTTTAATTTTTCATTATTTGGGCGAAAACTTAGAAGTTTGAAAGGATAATTCATACATCGTTGTCATCATTTAATAAATATGCATGGAACCATATATCGACTGCATTAAACATAGTTAGTTACATGAACTATTATTTAATAACGTGCCATATATATATATGGTCCTCTTAATTGTTTCATCCAATTAATTATTTCCTTAACAATGTTCTGGTTATCAAATTAGTTCATCCATAAGTTTTTGTAACATGTTTGTTTCAAGTAAAGTTACGTGTCCATAAGTGTATCACATGTCCTTTTTCCAATTGTGTCATATAGATGTGATAAAATTATCCACAATCTATTCAAATCCAAGAAAATTAAATTTATTAAGATTTACCAGGGATAATGAATTTAAATGGTTTAATCTGATGAATAATTTTAGTGGATGAATTTGATTTCATTCATTATATATGATTCATCCATTATATTCGATGGATACCCATTCATATATATATATATATATATGATCGAATGATCATTGAACTAGTTTCCGTATAGAACATTCTAAATCACATAAATCCTTCCATCAAAGAAAGCTTCACACAAGTTATTTTCTAAGACTCCTCACATCTTCCTATAAGCTAAGAAAGACCTATGATATTAGGGGTGACCATGGTCCGGTTAAGATGTATTAAGACTTGTCTCTTACCTGATTTTAAATGTTGGTCAAGTCATTTTTGAATCCGGACATGGCTCTAGACCCGAAGTTAACCCAACCTTAAATATCGATTGGGCCAACCTTTAAATCCAAATCCGATTAAATATAATACATATTCATTTTACCTAAAGTCTTTTTAATATTATTTATTATTATGAATACACAGTTTTACATATAAATATGTATATATCATTAATCATATTATATATGATGGAAAAAAATTAGAGAATCAACCATACTTTCGAGCAAAAATGTGTCATTATTCTCTACACATTTGAATAGAGAAACATACAAACGTGTTGAGTGGGTGACTATGAGACGGAACATGATGAGTCGAGTCATATTTGGTCTCTACCCAACCATCGGGTCTAATTTTTGAACTCAAACACAATCCTAGATATGATGAGACTCGATCCTATTAGAGCCCAATAATGATCTCTTCCTCACTCCTATATGATACTTGTGAGAATATAACACTTGTAATAGGCATTCTAAAGAATATACATATAATAAATTATTAAAACCCTCTCTTTTTTTAAATGTTTTATTTAGATAGCGGTTTTTAAAGAATAATTTATCCAATAGTGTTCTTAGTTCCAATAAAAAAATTAAATGGATTGGATATTCATCCATCCAAATCTATAAAAATTAAGTCATGGATGGATTGAAATTCATCGATTATGTTTGGATATGGATGAATTGGATAACTTAAAATATAGTTTAAATGGATTTATATGCATTTAATGAATGACTTTCCATCTATCCATTAGGATCCAAATTCTTTCATTTGCCACCCATAATATCACATTAATAAGAAATTTAACAATTGACTAATTTAATAATGAAAGAAAATCAAGAGATTGAAATAAATAAAAAACACACAAAGACCAAAATTAGAAAAAAAGAATTAAGTTAATACAAATTGTATTTTTTTATGTTTATTTTATTATTGTTGACTGAATTTTGATATCTTTCCTCGTTAGGATGAGCTTGCATAACTCAGAAGTGGCATCTTATCTTTTCTTTTATTGGATGAACATAAGATGATCCTCCAATTAAAATGAAATAGTCATAGATAATTCTAATTAGTTAATTTCTATAATAAAATAAGAAACATTAAATGACTCTCCATTGATTTTGAGACGTTTTGTGTCTGTGATAGAAGATTTTTCTCGGCAACATTTCTTGGATACGGTCTCTTAGTTGTATCTTTTGATTTATGCACATGTTAAAGAAATTATTTAATGATGCAAGATTTAGATATAATTTTATTAAAATAACTACATTTAATTTTATTGGAAATAAACCCAAGAAAATAAGATGTTAAAGGGGGACCAAGACTATGCTACTCAAATTTGGATTGGACTAAAAGTAAAATTGAAAATCGATCTAAAATAAATTAAAACCACAAAAACTATATATTACTAGATTGTATTTGATTGCTTTTTTAGAAATCAATTGTTTAGGTTCTGTTTTTGGATCTAACTCTAAAAACTAAACTGATTCGAACTAGACTGCATTAATTTGGCTTATTACAAATATGCATAAACAAGTTTTAATGCAAATTTAACAATCAACTAATTATATGTTAAATTCAGTAATGTTCATTTGATTTAACTACGATTGCTAAGTAATAAATTCTCACATGTGGTTAAAATGTTTACAATGTGGTTAAAATGTTTACAATGTAGAGATACAAGTATATTCAATTATTTCATTTTTAATAAGAATTATTTGTTATGAATATAATGTATTTACTCATTGTTGTGGTTCTAATTATGTTGTGGTCATTCATATAACAATTTTCAAATGTATATAGAAGTTGTTTGATTGTTTAGATTAATATCATGGTAGGAACAAAGTGGTGAATTTATGACATTATGTCTTAACTATTTGTAAATAATAATACATATAAACATTTTATTTTAAAGTATATTATACTTAATATTTTAGTTATCTTTATGAGTTTTAAAGTATAAAAATAGAGTTCCATTCATTTAAAAAATCAGTACAAACTAATCCAACCACATAAAATATTTAGAATATATTAGATCCAATGTCTTAATTTAAACACAATAGATTAGTACGCAAGTTCAGAATAAATGTTGCCTTTCCTCTCGTAATTTCTCCTACATATCGTGTAATTAATAAAAGAATGTTTATAATAATCACAAGCTAATTTAAATTAATCAATAAAAATATTTTAATAATGAGTAATTAATCATATTTTATGTGATTATTAGAAAAATATTTTAATAGTGAGTCATTGAATAAATAAAATATATATTTCATAATGAGTAATTAATCTTAGTCAAAATAATTAAGAATAAATCTTTATATTAGTGGATAATTAATAAAAAAAACTTCCTATCTTAAGAAATAAATAAGAAAATTAATTAATTTTAAACTCAAAATATTTATAATACGACACTCGTAATTTTTGTAGAATCTTCTTTTTCTCTTCAACTTGAGAAGAAATACCGTCATTAATATCATGTATTTCCTTTGGTGAAATGGGAAAATGTTTAATGATGAATATGTTACCTTTTCTTAACTTTTATATTATTACAAATTTAAAATTGTTTTAATATCAAATCATATCAAGGCTAAAGAAAATATAGTAAATTGTTATTCTTGTTTTCCAAGTCATTCATATATTCCTCGTCATGTGTAGCTTGAATTATTTAAATGTAAATTCAACCAATTAAATCTTCTATCAAACATCTACTTATTATTGACTTTCGTTCATTTAAATTATTTTTTCTTCTTGATTTTAAATGTTTATATTAGCTAACAATTGTGAAGGGTTGAGAATATTTGGTTTTCCCCAAACCATTATGAGTTCTCCCTTTCATCAAATGCCATACCCTAAAAATCATAATTATAAAAATATAATTATAATTAAAAGTAAAATATTGTATTTTTCATAACAATATGTTGATGAAATCCCCAACCCTATAATAAACAATTTAAAATTACCCTCCATAAAAATAATTACAAATAGTGAGCATAGCAACAACCAGACTACCTTAAAAGAATCTCCCTTTTATTATTGAATTAATCAATTATGTAGCTTTTTTAGCAAACATTTCCTTTTTTAGTTTAAATTATTTTCAAGAATACATATATATTGTTATATGAAGATGTAAAAACTATTCGAGTATTAAAACGATATCACCAAGAATCCAACTCATGTGCTATCATCCAAGAGGCCACACATGCTCTCCTTAATTTATAAACTTATATGGTTATAACATAATATGTTGCCTAACCACCCTATTCCAATAAAAGCTTTCAATACAAGTAGAAATCATCTTCACTACTAGATAGAGATGTTGATATATGGAATAATTTTATTTAATGGTCCAAATAATAATTATTTTTAAATAAAATAATATTAAAAATTATCAAATACCTTCTTTATCTAATAATCAAATATTGAACGTCCATCAAGTATTGATAAAGCTACTTCTCAATATAACCACTTAATAGATTTATATGACCAATAAAATTTTGATATATCTTATTTTTTAGTATCATATGATTTTAAATAAAATAATATTAAAAATTTCTAATATCTTCTTTATCTTATATTCAAATATTGGACGTCAATCAATGTTGATATAGCTACTTCTTGATATAACCAATAAATAAATATTAAAAACAACCCTTTTCATACATGCTACTTCTTTGTATATCCAATAAATAGATTATTAATATAAAGTTATTTTTGTGAACTCCATCCATTATTTAAGTGTTGATAAAGCCTTTTGCAATGTTGTTTAATATTGTTTTTTTTCTTCTTTCCTTTATTATATGAGAAATGATTCACTTATTCTAGAAATAAGTTAAAAAAATATATTCCACATTTTTTATTTATTATTCAATGAAAATCTAATAATTTACTAATTTGAATTAAACAATAGATTTGAACCATTAAATTTTCATAAAATTGATGTACATAATATATAGTAGATTTTTTTATTATTATCTCTTTTAGAGTTTATTACTCCTTTCCATCAACACCTCGAAGAATGGAAGCCCAAATGAATATTGTTTTCAAGTAATTATTACTTAAGGTGCATCATTAATTCTGAATAATGTACTCGACTCTCTAATAAACTTATATTACTTAAATTATAAATTGTGTTGTCACATATGATTGATAAAAAATGGCTATTATTTATAACTTGGCATTTTTGATTGAATCCTATGTTTATGACATAGGAAATGACATGGGTGGTGTTATCCTATCCCCAATTTCACTTCTCCTTAATTTGCAATCTTAACTTTCACTTTTCATCATTATGAATATGGAGGACCAATAAGATTAGTAAAAAAGTGTACACTCCCGGATAAGGGTACAACTTTTTTATTTTTTAAATTAAATAAAATTAAAAATATATTTATCTTCACATTTCAGTATTAGAGAGTCCAATATTAAATAAGAATTCATTTTGTATTGCACGTCTACTTCCTAAAATATGAATGTCCTTTCCATCATTAAAATTATATCAGAAAGCCATAAAGCTATAAAATAAATATAAAAAAAAACATAACATATCATCACTCCATTTTCTGCTGTGATATACATGAAACATTGCCAATATTTTTTAGCCACTTTTTCCCCATCCACTCATTGTAGCTCTAATTATTATTTTTGACATCAAAGATAAATAGAAGGAAAATAAATTATGTTTTATTTACCATAAAAGGTAGATATCTTTTGGTTTGATATTTGATGTGCAAATAATATTGTTGTTAAAGCATCTCTATTGACTTAGCTAAATTCATGGTGTATGCCATATAATTTTTGAATCATAATTTATTCTTAAATGGTCCTCACCTTTATATTTTATAATAAATATAATCAATCTATCACACAATATGAAATAAAAATATGTGCTTGTAGAAGTTATGTGCTTGAAAATAGACACATATAGAGTAGCAAACACCAAGAACAACTTAAGAAGTATCATTGTCGAGTTTTTATGAGAACGGAGTTGTGCATAATAAATTTGATAAAATAAGTTAATACTTGTATAGATCATGGTAAATGTTTAAAGTGAGAATATAATATATATAATTTTCAAATATAAAAATTTATATACATTTAGTACTATTATGTATTCCAAGTATGAATAAAGAAGTCTCATATTATGTAGAAATAAATGAGTTGAAAAACATATTAGTGGGTGAACTTATAGATTTAATGCCTAAAAATTTTAGATCAAAATGTGGTGTCAGACTCACTTATATGTTTATTTTATTTAACAATTAAAGAATGATATAGTCTAGGGATGAAGATATCTTAATAAGTAGTATCATAACTGATGGTTCGATGACTCAATCGAGTATTGAAGCAACAAGTGGTCGATAAATCTAGATAAAATCATAACAAATATATCATTCATTTGTATTATTTTTTGAAGAGTTAATGATAATTAAACATGAATGATGAATAATTTAGTTAAGACATATAAAACTAAGTTTTTGTGCATACATTTTATTCTCTTAAAATATTATATGGGAATGAAATTGCCTTTCATTTAAATTCTGTCTTATTAAATTGCCTTCCATTTTTATTTTATATTACCTTTCCATTTATTAAAAAATCTTATAAGACTTTGGTTGAATTTAAGATTTGTAATGCTAAAAAATAATTTCTTTCATATCTTCTCAAATTTTTAAAAATTACATTTTCAAAAAAGAAAGTAAATGAATGGATTTTTTGTATTTTGACCGGTTTTTAAGAGTTTAATTGAATTTAATATTTTTAATACTTGAAATTAGGAATTTATGTTATATCTTCTCCATTTTTAAACGTTATTTCCAAAACAGGAAGTATAAATCCGTATGAATCCTACCTACTTTTGCTTATTAAAAAAGAGGGAAAATGTGTATAATAAACTGTAAATATATTATTCACTATAAATAATAGAAATGAATTATGAATGATGAAATGATTATTTATAAAAAATTATACCGATAATATATTAATTTTACACTCTTAAAAAATGACAGAAACACAAAAAAAAATTAATTATGTTTCATGAAGCATTATTGAATTGATAAAAATTAAAAAATAAATGCTTGTGAATCTTGTAACCATTAAATAACTTTTAATTTTAATCACTTCTATATTCTGAAAATTATTATTAGTTAGCTCACTTTAGTGTACATATAATATAATATAATATAATATAATATAATATATATATATATATATATAATCATTATCAACCTAATATGTTAAATTGTATTTAGCTTAAGTTCGATTTTATTTAACAAATTTAATTCTTAGCTCAATTTCAATTTATTTAGTTCCTAAAATACAAAAATAATGTTAATAAACGTATGATCTCAAATTCTAAAATATAAAAAAACTAAAAAAATAATATTTATATTCAAACTTTAATGTCTTAAACGTATGATCTCAAATTGGAACTTAGAAGTTAATCCAAAATTAAAAAACTAACAATCTAAAGCACTTTTGAAAAAAGCAAAAGGGTGCTTCAGCTTTTCCAAAATAAAAAAAAATCCACCCAAACCCACTAAAATATGACAAATACTTTCAAATTTATGAGAAAGAACATCCAAGAACACTTTTATTATTCATTGACCAAAACATTTTTAAACTTCAAACAATTTCTCTAACAAGAAAATAATGTTAACATTAAAGCTACACCATCAGCAACAAAAACAATATTATGTACTAGTATCACATACACATATCATGATACATAATTATAAGATCATGCCAATATCACATAAATTGGACTATGAAGTATATAAACTATAGCAAAACATTCCTGCTAGCTCATAGTTACATTAGCATAGAAGAATTTCAACAATCATAATTAAAAAAATAAGATAAGTCAATAAATTTAATCATAGTAAAAAGAATGGATAGGTAAAAATCCAGAAAATTTAGGAACCAAAGCTTGTATGACTTCACTTCCTAGCTAGGGAGTTAATTATCTCTTTGATACTCACATGTCCCTTTACATCATTCGCCCGAGATCTTGAACAATTTCGGACATTGCTGGCCGGAATTCAGGTTCATGCTGGTAGGAAAATAATCAAAAAGAACAATATGAGAATAAATTATAGGCAATAAGAACATGTTGCAATATATACAGCTCAAATGAAAATAGTGTTAATATTTCCTTTATTCTTATCTCCGCATGAAAAATAAATAAAAAATTAGACACGGTAACAACAATGTCGCTATCTATCTAGAACTTTCGAGTTCACGTAGTACTTAGCAGCAGTATCGGCTATATGATTTGCAGCCACAGAAATGTTCCTTGAAAGGCCTGATAACTAATAACACTTCATGTCTTAGTTGAAGTTGCAAATTTCCAATTACATTTGTGCAGTGAAATCACAAGACAACATATAACGCCAACATCACTTTTATTAACAGTATTATTACCTTTTCCTCTTTGGGTATTAGTAGGGGTATAAATCAGCCAAGCTATTCACGAGTTATTTAAGTTCGGCTTGTCTTGGCTCATTTACGCCCCTAGGAATGTGCATAGCCCGAACTCCCATAGTAAGGAAGAAAATTACCTGTACACACGAGGAAACAATATCTGCCAAACGCGACAAGGACTTCATAGGATAGGCGCCCTTTAAGTTGGGGTCAACCATTTTTGACAATGTATCGATGTCATGTAGTTGAGGGACTGCCCATCTGACCAATATTTGCTCTCCACGAGGCCTTGTCCTAAAACATTTACGGTGTGTTAGCCAAATACAATATTTCAAACATGGGTTCCATTCAGTTCGTATTGTTACTGCAAAAGATAATGGATATGAGTGTCTAAATTACAAAATGGATTTGCTCACTTATCGAAGGATTTTCGTCCAGTGAGAAGTTCTAGCATCACAACTCCAAAACTGAAGACATCACTTTGTTGTGTATATGTTCCAGACTCGAATTCTGGTGCACTGTAACCAAAAGCTGTGAGGAGGCGTCCGGACATCTGAGATAGATGTACCAATGTTAGCAAGAATTATAACAAAACTAGAAGAGCTAAACTTATATCTTAGGTCTTCGGGAGCATTTTGAATCCAATTTAAGGAATTCTGAGTACTAGGAGAATTGGAATTCAATTCATCAAGTTCTTATCCTTCAGAGAGTTTATAGGAGCAGACTAATCATACACTGAAGAAAATCAAAGGTAGAGAAATACCTGACCAGCATGGCCGGAAGAGAGTATAGGATCTAATCCACAATCAGAGACACGCACTTCCAGGTTGTCATTCAGGAGAACATTAGCAGACTTAAAATTTCGATGGACGATAGGTGGCCGGAAGGTCTCATGAAGATACCTTATCCATGAGTAAAAAAGTTTATCAGAGATAAGGTAGTAAATAGAACAGCCATTGCGAAAAAAATCTGCTTCCACAAGTATCAGCGAAGGAATATCCTTGGATAATAAAGAATGACTTAAAAAAATCTATGTTTCCAACCACAAAAACAAGTTAAGTATTACTCACTAACCAATATTTAATTAACAAATGGGTATTAGATTTTATGAGTAGTTTGTTAGTTGCTACACTCACTCTAAAGCTCTCGCAATTCCGAGTGCCACACGAATGCGTGCATTCCATGGAAGTTCTATACGGCATTCATCATCCCCATGCAGTGCATCATATAGGGTTCCATTACTGCAATACTCGTATACAAGCAATCGTTGGTTATACTCATCACAGTAACCCAGGAACTGTACAATATTAGAGTGTTGAATTTTTGAGATGCTGGACACCGTTTGAAGAAATTGTTCATGATTCTGCCCCACAGAAGCAGTAGCATCCAGTTTCCTCACTGCCAAGAGCTATAAAGAAATCCAAAAGATATAAGCATGTGAAGCACCGGCAGAACACGTGAAAACAAGAGATTGAGATAATAACATGTTATGTCAAACAAGCAACGAATAAAAGGCAGTGCCACTTCGAGTATTTAAAGCAGTATACTGCTTATAATATATGAGAATCAAGACAAACGCTATGGAGCATCCCACAGGTCGGGCGCATTAATGCAACACTCAATATTAACTGTTGGATTAGAACTACCGAAAATTGATATTCAGGCGTTCTTAACTGCATATTTTAGTGACAGGTAAGTGGTGACTATTACCTTTCCATCAAGGAGCTCAGCCCTATAAACAGGTCCAAGTGTGCCTTTCCCAATAAAGTTCTCTTGAGAAAAACTATTTGTATACTGCTGAAGTAATGCAACAGTATAAACTTTTACGTTACTTGTCATAGCATCTCCTTCAGTTGCACTCGTAGGTATAGCCGGATCGAAGACGACCTTCTTAGCAGGAATAGTTGGGATTGGATTTGGAGGTGGCTGCAGGGGTGGAAATTTGGAATCGACGCGAGCATTACTTTCAGAAGTTGTAGATGCTATTTTCACTGATATTTCTTGTCCATCTCGAACCTTCAGAATCGAATTTGTTTTTCTATTTGGTACCTCATGTACAGGTGATGGTTTCTCATCTGCTTCATTTCGAATGCAAATGGAGTTTGAGAAGCTACTTCAGAACAAATACAAAATATTTAATAAAAAAAGTGAGAATAAGATGAACCAGACGTACCGTTCTCCTCTTGACTACTTGCTTCGAAAACCGCATCATGTTTCTTTACTGACCTTCTCTTAAAGCACCAAAACATAAGAAGACATGCTCCTATTGCAATCAATATTAAAACACCTGCACCAACGATCCAAATGACATTTTCAGCTATGAAAGACTTCAAAATACTTGCAAGCGTTGTTTCTGTCGTAGATGGACTAGTTGGCGCTTTCTGAGGTGATCCACTGGAGGATGGAGCCGTAGCTACAGGTGAATGGGCTGTGGCAGGAGGCGGTGGAATAATAGTAGTATTAAAAGGATTCCCAACTTTTCTGCAAGAGACATGGTACTATGTTAACTTGAATAAAAGATTCGGAAATAAGGGTATGAACTCATTTAACCTAGAGACACATGCAAAGCAACTATGCCAAGAAGAATAAGATTAGAAAATCTGTAATAAATGAATTGTAGAGCAGAATTTTAGATTTTATTCCCATGGCTTACCTGAAATTTGGGATGGTCAACAATTTGGGAGGAATCGGACCAGAGAATAAATTATTCTCGATATTCCTACATAATAATAAATTCACAAGTTAAACTAAAAAATATACTTTCTATTATCATATGCATTGTTACAAGATAAAAGAACATATGGTAAGAATTGTACAGATCCCGAAGAGGCAGGTTCTGCAAAACATCAAGTTTTCCAGAAAGTTGATTGTTCTGCAATTGTCTGCAAAATAAACAAATAATGAAACACAAATCCTTATTCAACAGGTAATAACGGAATATATTAGTAACAAGAAATTTGACTCACAATGTGGTAAGGGATGATAAAATTCGTAGTGAGGAAGGCAGCTGACCGCTCAAGTTGTTGCTTGACAAATCCCTGGCAATATAGCGCACGATTTCCAAGAATTATGTACGGAAAAATGACAATATCAATTTGATTTAACACAATTTTCTTACATATTCATCAAGCCAGTAAGTTGATGAAATACATTTAGGAATTGTTCATTTAAAAGGTTATTCAATAATGGCCTAAGGGCATTAGATTCTCTCTGCAAATGAAGAAACAAACAATGGAAAAATATAAGTCAATAGGGCACCATGAGATGCGGCTATCTTATGAACTCACAGGCTTGTCAATTGAGGCAATGAGGAAAAACCATCCGGAATGCTTCCATTTAACCGATTTCCTGATAGAGACCTAAATGTTAAAAACAAAAAAACTAGTTTAAGGATACTTCTACAAATGGACATAGCAACATACAACTTACTGTCTAGTGTCTACAACAAGGAAACCATGAACTTAGAGATGATGAAGATAACATACAAGGTTATCAGAGTCCGGGGCAAATTAAATGGAATGAGCCCTCCAATGTGGTTGTTGCTAAGATCACTGCACAATTGTGAAAGAAAGCTTCATGAGGTTTCTAGAGCAAATAATTACACGATTACTGGTCAAGAATAAAGTTTCTCAATTAATTAATCAAAACAGATCCGACTCCACTAATGACCAGTGGTTTGGGCCAATAGGAGCGTAACGTAAAGATTAACTCACTTAAATCACATTGTACAAAGATTGTGCTGAATTTAGTGATTCTGAGAGACAAAAAATATCTAAACCCGTAATCAGTAAACATAGGGCAACATGTACTATTATCTCCAAACGAAAAATAACAAAAAACACTTACATTTGTATGATGGATGGGAAATTCAAATTACTTCCGAGTTCTCCATTCAAGTTCATGCTTGGGAGGTTTCTGTCAATACAAACCAAAATACAAATTCTACTGAGCCTCATCCAGTTGTTAACATTCAGCTCTATCAATCACAGTACCAAACAACTAAGGAAATACTAGATATGTGTCTATTTGTTTAGGCTTAAAAAATGTGATTCTCTAAAGGCATAAACATTCCTAAAAGCTAAAATTTCACTTCTATTTTTCTTCATATAAATACCAACAAGGCATTGGTCCAATAGTGTAAGGCTCACTAGGTCTCAAGAGTTCAATTCCTGGAAGCGGCACTTGTTGAGAAGGCAGTTATGTACCCCGAAAGAGATCAGTTTCTTACCTATAGGGTAAGAGGATGCCCTTGGTAGTACAAAAAAACAAGCATATAAATGACATAAGTGATTTTTAATTAAAAACCCATATTTTATTTAGAAAAAAAGGTCTAGACAAAAGGGCAACAGTATCCATTAAAACATTATCTAGAACATGAAAACAAGGACAACAAAAACAAAATGTTTAAGGAAGGAAGAATGAATGGACATACATGGCAGTTATTCTGGACAAGACACAAGCCACGCCTTGCCACGCCTCGAAACATGGATCTCCTCCCACAGGCTTCCACCCTTTAAGAGGTGGTGCGCCTAGAGCAATGTATAGATTATTGATTGCTTCAACTATAACCATGTCACATATTAAGAGAGATTAGTTTATACACAACTTCTGCACCTACATTCAGAACATTTATGCTATTTAACTAGGTAAGATTCCACATTACATTTATATAATCAACTATTGAGGATGCATTACTAGACAGAGAAAGGATTGCAGAATTTGCCTTATGGCTGAGAAAATCCAAGCTTAATAATATACCAAAATAAAATTCAATAAAAAGAGCTTTTTTTTAATTTTCTTAGGAGAATTATATTCTTGAAAATAGAACCCAGAAAAGGGAAATAGGAAATGAAAAATGCGTATAATACCATCAACAATATCAGTATCCCCAACACAGAAAGTTCCAGTGAGAATCAACATGGACATGACAAAAATTCGGACATGCAACACCAAATTCTTGGAACCCATTTCCTCAAAGAGATTATTTTCCACTCTCTGAAGCTTTAACAGCTACACTGAAGCAAATGAAGGTCCAAATTAAAAATTGAAATAAAACAACAGAACAAGACAAAGGTATAAACTTTAACAAGAATTTGCAATATTTCTGAGAAAGAAAACATACCCTTTATACAACACAGCCAAATAAACGTGGATTCAGGTGTGAAAACTGAAAAAGTTAAAAAAAATGGTAATTGAGAGTGACAATAAGAGAGAAGAGGAGTTAAGAACAAAAATTGGGGAATGGAAGAAAGTAAAGACAATGGGTTTAGAAAGAGAGTAGCATAATCCAAAATGTAAAGTACATGTAGAGAAGATATTTGAAACTGTGAAGAAAGCAGTGTCATATAACAGTTAAGGATGTTCCCTTGTGTTGCTGTCTCTATGTTTTTCAGATACAACGAGCAAAAAAGGGAGCGTTATTAATTCATTCAAACTATTATTTATTTTTTCTCGGGAAAAGAATTATATTGGTTTTGTTTTTATTCGTAATGCTAAAATTATTATCAAATTATATTTAAAGGATTAAAGTTTTGTTTTTTTATGTATACATAGAGAATCTGACTTCTTTTTTTCCTTTCTTCAAAACCTGGAATGTGGGCTCCATCATCCTACACATGACCAGAGACAGAATAGAATGATGACAGTTTTGCACCACATACCAAATCTGAATATATTTGATATCCACTTATTATATTATTTTATGTATCAATTTTTTTTATTGGTTAAAAAAAATTATTTAAGTTAAAAATTTGATTATTAAATATTATTTTAATAAATTATATCTTCTGATATATGAAATAATACAAAATAGTGAGACGACAAATAATTTGATAAAACAGTCAGACTGGCAAATTATACTACCAGATAGGTTTGAGCTAGATTTATATTGGATAAAATATTGTGCTTAATAATTTGAAACTCAATTTTCAATTATACAACTTAGCACATGAATTAAATCAGTTCAATTTAAATTTCATTTACGAGTCAAACTTAAGATTGAAATACAATACAATTTATTAATTTCATAAGTACAGTGAATTATTTATATTTTTATAATAATATATACATATAACATATGGATATTTATATATATATATA
>NC_032027.1:16974678-17008050 GCF_001865875.1 Lupinus angustifolius | reverse complement strand
TATATATATTTTGAATGCATTCACATGTTTTAAAAAATAATTATATTACTATATAAATATAATTTTAATATGAATATATATATTACATATATTGAAATTAAAATTTAAAAGTTTTATTTCTCTCCGTTATGTAAATAGTTATATATATATATATATATATATATATTAAATTGAAAAATAGTTCTTATTCAACGCATCTCGAAATTTGACTTAAGTTAATTTTTTAAAATTCAACTTCAATTCGGTCAAATTTAACTCTTTTCATTTTCGCCTTACATGAAAATATTGTCTAGATATTCCCATATCATTAAATCCTTAATAAAACTAATATATTAATATATGATGCTAAAAATATAAATAAATGAAAAACTTTACGTTGACATACACATACACTAAATACTTATATTTATATATTTATTATGTATCTATCAACAAACCTTTCAAACGTAAGTTAATTAATATTTGTTTTCTACCCATATAATTTATTAACCTTTTATATTATCTATGTATAACTATGAATTATTTTATTAATTTTAATATTGTTTCATATATTTATTCATTTAATAGTTTCTTGAAATTACTATTCATCTTGAATCTATATTAAAATTTAGAATAAATATTTATTTAGGTTTTTAAATTTTATTGTTTGTATCAATTTGATCTTTGAAAAACTAAAAACCTAAAATGATATTCAAATATTTGAAATATAGGTCAAACTAGGGTTTTCTAATATTTTTATAAAAGCAATTTCTGACACTTTAATCCCTGGCAAAGATTTTAATCTACATTTATATTTTTTAAAGATTATTTTTGACTTTTTAAATTTTTTAGAATTAATTTGATACATGTAGAAATTTTTATTAAAGAAATTTAGCATTCACTCTAAACTTTACTACCGTAGCTATGAAAAGATTACAGATTTAACAAATTACTAATTATCAATGAATGTTGGTTCAAGTGGTATATGTTTGATTCTCTTTAAGCAAGATCTTGGGTTCGAGTCTTGTGAAAAAAATATTCATTGGAATAATTAGCCCCACATACATATGGATGTTTTCGATTCGGACATGATTACCTCCAATACAAAGATACACGTGGAAACCAAAAAAAATAATCATTCAATTTTCGAATGTCATAAGATTTATTTGCTTTTATGTTACCAATTTATTATATAAGCCTTTTAATTAGGTTAATAAATTATAATTACCGGCTTCTTTCCTTTTTATTTGTCTTTTAAAAAGGAAAGTTCTCAAAATGTTTTAATCAAGGAAGTTCTTATTGATTTGTTTATTCTACCATAAACACCATCTTCACTTAAATTTTAGTGACATTATTCAGTTTTAATAAGATTATACAAATCAACACATATATTATATTAGCTTCAAATGATAGATGAGGGTAATCATTCAAACAAGAAAATAGAGTAACAAAACTTTAAGGAGTGTTAATGTAGTTTAAGGTTAATTAATTATATGTTAGATACAATAAACTCATAATTTATACATTTGCTATATAATTTGATTATGAAGTCACTCTTGTATTTTATATATTTAAGTAATATCTCCTTATAATTATTGATACATTTATACAAAATATAAAAATTTTATTTCATCTCGAGTTGTTCACCATATTTTTAGTCATTTTTAATAAGTCTTAAAATAATGATAATGAAATGATGATCCATACACTATTATTTCGTTTGAATCACTTTCGTGATTTTAACATTATATCATTAACAATAATTAATTTAAGTGTTGAAGATAACATAAAGTATATTTAGAGACTTTAGTGTCTAAGTACTTGCGAATAATGGCGGAGCTTCATGAGGGTAGATGGGGGCAACTGTGCCCCTAGATTTTTTTCTCAACTTTATAAATATTTTTATTTACCTTATTTCAAATATATATTTTTATTTTATACAAATTGTATATTTCTTTTAAAAATTATAGATAATAGATAAAGTTTTTTACATGTGTAAATGTAGATATAGCATATAATATTTTTACTTTATTTAAGTTCATAATGATTTTGCATTTAAGAAGATATTATAAGATACATATCATTTTTGTCAAACTTTTGCAGCACAAGTCCTAATATTCTATTTATTTTTATAAATTATTTAATATTTATAACATATGTACTTTTGCATAAAAATTATACATATGGACTTCAACGCAAGTAAGAAAATATTTATTTGAGATGTGAATTTCAATCTTTTATTATTGATATCATTAGTAATTCATATTTAAAAAATTGTCAATCATATCTGAATTAAGTGCAACTTTGATGATACGATAAAAGTGAATGCATATAATTCGTTTGATTAAGTTATTCGTCCTATCTTAACTATTCTAATTTAACTACTACAGGAAGATCATTTTCAACAATTTAGATAACTAAGTAAACTCATATAGGAAAATAAAATATGAATTTCTTGTAGATAATATAATGATTTATATTAAAATATAAATAGTTGAAATTTTTACTCTTAATTCATTCATCAATGAATTGAAGTCTTCAACTATGAGCCATTTTAAACGAATGTACATTTTTTATTTAATGTTTTTAATTTTTAAATATTATTATTTAGAATTAATATGTTATTTTAAAACTTTGAAACAATTATCTATATTTCTTTAAATTTGTTGTTACTTAATTAATCTTAATTATGAATTAAAATTAAATATTATTATTCCTCCTAAACTTTAGGTCATGATCCGCCACTACTTACGAACCTTCATTTATATTACAAACAAATATATCTGCTAATGACAACGGTGGTAGGCAATAAACTATACTGTTTAATCCCACACAATATTTCCACAAGATATTGTATACATGAAGTCATTTTAAAATAGTATATTAGTTAATGTCTCTTCATTATTTTTTGTTCTTTACCAAATGCATCAATAATTTTAAGGAGTTATTATTTAAATACACAAAACAAGAAAGAAGAGTGATTTCATAATCAAAATTTATATTTAAATGTACAAATGAACAATTTATCCTAACTAATGTATAATTAATTAATTAAAATAAATCACACTAACACATATTGTAATTTCACTTAATTACACTCATCACTCATTTATGTTTAAAAGTACACTAGCACCCCTATAATGGTAATCAATGCAATGTGCATGTATGAATTAAGAGGGATTTATATAGTTGCAAAAAAATAAGAGTGATTTGTATAATTTGATTGAAATATGATATCGATGTAGTTACTTTTAAAAAATAATTAGAAGAAGGAAATGATACTTGTAGTTAAATACCATCCAAAAATCAAATATACCATACTAAATCGTTGATCTAAACAGAAACAAAAAAAATCAATTTATTCATATTAAAATCTCAACCATTTTTAAACAGTTCAAATCAGGTTTAAAATCATTTTTAGAAGTGGCTCAGTTTTATAACCCGAAGTTTATTATGAGCCTTAAGCAATTCTAAAATCAATTTTAATCTTGAACCAGTTCTAAATTATTTTTTAGCCAGATTATGAAATCTTTTATCAAAAAAAATAATTAAATAAAAAACTAAACCATATAATTTTAATTTGATTTTAATTTTTATGAAAACCAAACTATGGACGTAATTAATTATAGTACATGGCCACAATTGTCAAAAAGAGCAACTGGTTAATTATATATGTAAAAAAATCATTCATTATAATTTGGTAACATATATTTATATGTCATAGGATAAAATTAAGTTCAATTATTCTAATATAGGAATATAGTATTAAAATCCCATCATGATTTTCCTTATATACCATATTTTTTTCACATCTTTTAATTATCATTTGCTTTTGGTACATGATTTTGTGGCTGTTGGTTGTAACATAGAATAAGCAAACTTAGTACGAATGACACGAGATCATAGATTGTTGGTACATCACATTGATGATTAGCCTAAAAGGGACATAAATAATTACTCACATAATTAATCTATCTGTCAATTTTGTCTTGAGTGGTGCAACATGGTACAATATGCATTTGATTAAGAGTTTAAAATCTATGCAATGACAGTGTAAAATTTTTTACACTGTCAGCACATCATTCATTATTGATTTGTAATACTTTTGTTTGAAAGTCAATATTAACAAACATATGAATAGTGAGGATTTGCTGACAGTATAAAAAGCACTTACACTATCAGTATATACATATTAAATCCTTTAATTAATTCAAGATCAAATTTTGGAATAAAGATCAATTCTTCTGTATTTATTGTCTCATTTGTTTACCAGTCCAATTAAAAAGTGACATATAATTAAAAATAAAATTCATAAAAATAGAAAGTAATTTTTTATATTACTTTGTGGAATATAATTGACTTGGGAAATAGAAACATATTGTTCCAAATTTTGTACATGCAAGTTTCAATTGCCTTATAAACAAAACCATGTAGTTGGTTATTGGAATCACCAAACAATTCTGATCCTTACCTATTTGATTTTGAGTGTCCAACTAATGTTTTTAACTTGTACTATTTTTGGATGAAATGAAAGGAATGTTACTAATTTTGATTCATTAGGATTCAATATAATTGTACCCTTTCTAATGTATTGAATTGCTTGTGAATCTCTATTATGGAACCTTCACTTTGGATTGAAGTAATATATTAGAGTGCTAACAAATTTAATGTGAATTTCAATCAATAATCATTACATGTTACATTAACTAATAGGAATAAATTGAAATATCAAGCTCTTATGCTTAACAACAATAATGGAAAGTCTAAGTGATTGGTAGATTAAGCTTATTGTCCACAAAAGCTTAATCATATGGACACAAGAAAGCTCTTTTTAGTGGATATTGTTGATTGTATAAATAATGCATTAGTTTTTCACCTTAGCAATTGTTAGATAGGCTCACTCTACTTTAATTTTGGAGAAATTACTTACTCCAATATTTGGTTATGTATGGAAAGATTGAAATAAAATGACTATAAATTTAGGTATTCATTTAATCTTATTAGGTATATGCGCTTCTTTCTTCTAGTATTCAACGCTCTTAATCCAATTTGACTCTTAGTCCAAGTGTTACTAAAATTACTTTTTGGAGGAGAAAGGTGAATTGTTAGTGTGGAGGATTTGGAAGTTGTTGGTCCAAAGCTAAATAATCTATGGAAAAAATAATTGGTGAAAGATGTAATTATAAACCCTAGAGAATTAGTGATTTTTTTATACTACTAAAGGTTATTCTCACCTTTTCGGTATATAACTAATTTTGTTTGGGTTATATGATTTCTCTCCCAATAAATATCGTTATAAGAAATAAAAATTTTGAACTTTTTGAATTAGTGATTTAAATAAGAGTAGAGTTGAATGATACCTCAATTAAAAAAATCATGTAACCAAAAACTTGTGAGAAATTTATTTTGGGATTAGGATTGGTGAATTCATTGTGTTGTTGGCATTTTCTGATTTGATAAAATGATTTTAATAATTTAATTGTTCGTTAAATCTTGGATGATTTAGTGGCCCCTACTACATTATTTCATTTAATTATCATCCATTATTCTTTTTGATTTGTGTCAAAATCGTCACCTATTAGATTTTTTTACTTAATTATTCCCTGGTTTTGAAAACTGGACCGTAATGGACAGTTCAACCGGATTTGAAAATGATTCTGGTTTATCGTCTTAACCGTGTGAGGGTTTGACCGCTTTGAATCGGAAGTAAACCTGACGGTTCACTTAAAAATTAAAATAATTGAACTCTACTCTAATCTTTTGTTTCACTTCAGTCCAAAAAAAGAAGATAAAAAGATGTTACTTCAATTTAATTATACATGATTATTAATTATATAAAATTTTACATTTATATATTATTATATATCTATAGATAAAAAATATTAATAATGTATAAAACTAATCGCTCAGACCAAACAGTTTAACCAGTTAAACCTAATATGAGATTTCTTCGGATGTCGGTTTTCATACTACTGAATTATTCACTCATTTTGACTTGTTGAGTGAATTTCAATGTGTTTAGGAACTACGAACTAATATTTGTCCTTAATGGGCAAAGCTCGTTTGATGTGCAATTTATACTTCAAAGTTTAATATATATAAATATATATATCAAATTCTGATGTTAATTTATTGAAATACGATAATTTTAAACTTTCAACATATATTCAATTAGTTAAATTGATGCGCCTTTACTCTTATCATCTAAATTTGGTTGGTATTCTCTTTTGATTATACTAATGCTAACCATGTATTAAAAAAAGGAAATGTACATGATTTTTTATGTAAAGACATCCTTCTATTTCTTGTAGTTATATATATTCAAAACTTTTTTTTTAATGTACACCATTTTTTTTAAAGAAAGGCCTAATAAATTAAATTCAGAGATTCTAAATTACCACATTTCTATTGCTCTAGGAATATACATTTGGTGGATTTTGCTGAATCATAGGTGATTTGAATCATTATATTTTGGCTCACTCCTAGCAAAACCATCTCCAAACATTAGAAAAGTAATAAAATGTAATTTTGTTGGTAATCTCCAAGCCTATAAATTATCAGGCTGAGAAGAAAATTTTAATTTTAGGTAATTTATGTAAAGAATAAAATATCGCATGGTATAAGGAAATAAGTTATTTTCTCCAGCCATTAAAATGATGACATATGCCATATTTAATTATTTTTTATAAAAATATTTCTAAAACTAAACAAAATAGTACACATGTCATTTTATTGAGTAAAAAAATAAATATTGTAATATGAGAAATACTTTATTCTTCTGAAAATAGAAACAACTTAACTACTTTTCTTTATGATTTTCAAATTGCCTATGTTCTGTATATATCCTTTATTCATAGTTATTAGATTGTATATTATTTGTTGGACAAAGACGAAAGTCAAAGGAGTTTGACTGTTTTTGCATATGAGATTCTCTAATAAAATCAAGGTCATAAAAAGATAAGATCGCTGAGACTCAAAATTAATTATTCACAACTCATATTTTTAATTTACAAATTTATACAATCAATTTAACGATTAAGCAAAAATGTAAACTAGCATTTGAGAGTATCACTGTAGCTTGAACTGAAGTAGTTAAAAATCTAGGGTGTAAATGTTGTATTCGGTTTCATAACCAAACCGAATATATAGATATGGTTGGTTCAATTCAAATAAGTGAAATTTTTATTATAGGAATTAAACCGAACTAGTCATTAATGATTTAGTTTGGTTTTTTTGTTTTTTCTAATTTGCCATCAATTTGAACGCTCAAAATATATTCTATGAGACATTGGTTATCTATAAAAATAAAAACACTACTATTATTATAATCTACAATTACTAACATATATTATAATATATTTCATAATTAAACATATATAATCATTAATAACATATATAAAAGTAACATATAACAATTTATAGTATATGTTAATTTCAAACCAAATATCACGATTCGATGAAAAGTTAAAAGATAAATTTCAAATCATTAAGACATTGAGAAAGTAATACATATATATAACACTTCTCATATAACAGTAACATAAATAAAAATCTAGTAACATACATAATAGTAAAATTCACACAAAATTTATAATTTAAGCCATAAAATTGGTTGAATAATACAATATTATTCTCTAATATTTATTTCTCAAATACAGCCAAGGAAAAAAGATATAGACATAAATGAAAAAGAAAGGTTCAATTAGCTCTTTAACAATCATCTACGTAGTTCTAGAAAAAATAGTTAACTGCGAAAAATATTCTACGATAATTTCATTCATAATTTTAAACTTTAGGCAAATTTGGCAATGTCGAAAGTATGTTTAACATACCAGTGCAAATTAGATCAATTTTTTTTGGGTGAAAATGTCTGTTTATAAGTTGTTAAGTGTAATATTAATACACTATTAATCTATGTAAAAATTTATACATAAATAATATATCATTTATTATTAATTTGTATTACTCATACATAATTTTTATAACATTTTTTATAACTCTTAATATGAGCTATTTTAACCCACACTTACTATCTTTGAAAATAAAATTGAATTTTTAAATTTTAAGAGATTAAGTAACATAAAAAAATTTAGAGTTTGAATTTTGAAATATATGCATTATCAGTTTAAAGTTTTTACATTGTTAGCATATCATTCACTTTAGTTATGGGATGAATGTAGCATTGGTTGGTTAAAAGTCTTTTTGACAAATGCATTGAATCAATCATGATTATTTCAGCCTTGGAATTCTTCCTCGCGTAAATTTGGGTAAGTTATACACGTTTTCATTCTTATTAATTATTGTATGTTGAATTTGTTATTAAAAAGTAAGAAAAATTAATTTAGTATTTAAATATCACAAATACAAGTTAAAATAATTTATGATAGGAATTTAAGCCTGGAAATTAGAAAAACAACTAGTTTTTTTATATCTTTGTTAGCCATTTTTTATTTTTCAGAGAAATTGATAGAGTAAATTTTTTGATAGAAAGGTGGGGTACAATTTGACTTCATTATGTAAGGTCATCAAAATCATGGGGCCATTTAGATCCTACGGTGGCCCCACTTAACCGATGGTGTTGTCCTTGACCCATTCTCATTCAGTTATCATTACTACATACAAAATAGAATGAGATGACGCTTTTACTTTTTAAAAATAAAGATATGATATTTTATTTTTAAATGTAAATGTAAAATAAAGAATTTGTCTCTTTATCATTGGAGATGGTTTTTTTCATTCTCATTTGTTTTTTTATATTACCAAAGATACTTCCTAACCCTTTCAGGGAAATGAACTAACCTCTTTCGAGGTGTGTGATTGTCCCTCCTAACCTAATATTTTTAGTGAATTAAATTAACTATTTTAAGGTGTGTAATTGTCTTTCTTAGTAAGTGCCATTTATAAGAATCGAAAAGTTAATATTATTGTTAACTCAAATGGGATGGCTTTAGATTATTTTTGAACTTAACATTTATCAGCTTATAATAGAAACTTGCTCAAAGACATGAATGGGGCATAGATATAGAGCCCCACTTCTTCATCAACTGCAATTATCCTATCCATATATCTCTTTTAATACGTAGAAATGCAATTTATTATTTATATTTATTTATTATTAACTTTGAAATAAAAGTAAGTAATACAAATTAATGATAAATAATATACTGACTATTAAGTGTACATAAATTTTTACACTAACAATAAACAAATATTATACACTTACATTTAAAGGATCTTTCTTATAAATAAGTAAAAAAAAGGTATATTTAACAACATAGTTTAATTTCATCTCTCTCTTAAAAGTGGAAAAGGCAAGAGAGATAATGATATACTACAAATATGTTAGAGCTTTAATGTCATCCAACATTTCCCCCTCCTGTGAATATCTTTAAAACTAGATAAAAAATTAAATGAAAAAGTAAAAATACATTTAATGTCATTAAAATATTAAAAGTATTCAATCTTCTTTATAGGAGAAGGACTTCTAGGAAGAAAATGCAGGAGAATTTAGAACTCTTCCTCTTTGTAATATTCTCTTCAACACACTTCAGATATAGTTAATTAAATCATTATTTATGATCTCATCGATTTAACGTAAAGCATTACCCTTAGCTAATAGCCAAACATTATCACATCATTAACAACCAATTTCTCGGATTTTTTATAAGATTGTTTTGGAACGTTGCTTTAGTCATATTTATAGAGCATTTTCAAAATTTTATGTAAAATAAATGAATTTCTTATCAAAATAATCTTATTTAATTAAAGAGTAAATTATGCTGACACCTTATGAGTTTTAGTGGAATTGTATAACTCACTCGTCTTTTTTAAAACATACACAAATCATCTCTAATTATATACATGCATTACACTGACTACCCATGCGGGAGAGATAATTGTAATTTCTTAAACAAAATAATGTGACGATTGTAATTAAGTTAAGAAATATGGTATATTGTGAAGAAGACAAATTCAAATAATATAATAGTCAATGTCTATTCATTATTTTTTGGTTCGTTACAAACTGTATAAATAATTCCAAGGATGTGTTTGACCACTCTTATACTCTATTGTAACTAACTAAAATAATGAATAGATGTTGACTTTTATACTATTTGAACTTACCTTCACAATATATTTAACTTAATTACACTTATCGCCATATTTTATTTTAAAAATTACACTTATCTCTCTATGAGGTGTAGTCGGTGTAATGCATGTATATAATTAGGAGTGATTTGTGTAAGTTTAAAAAAGATGAGTGATCTCTATAATTTTACTAAAACTCAGGGGATGTCAGTATAATTTACTCTTAATTAAATAATTTGATTAAAAGGTAAAATGATTTAATTTCATTAATAAATGACAAATTTGTTAAATTATCTACAACTGTTGATAAATTTAATTATATTTTTATATTTTTTATTCAACATAAGACCAATGTCATTTACGGGTGGGCATGGAATGGATAAAGTTTGTCCCTTACGTGACCATAAATGTTGGTCAAATTATTTTTTGAACTCGAACTCGACCTAGACCTAATAAAAGCCTAACCTAGACCTAATGAAACTCGACCATATTCAGACTCAATCATAATCGAGCAAAATCAAATGAATGAGTAACGTCGAGTCCTCTATTAAGTGCAAATTTGATCATAATTTTCACATCAATTTTATGGCATATTAACAATTTAATCAACTCAAATATGTGAAATTATACTTATATATATGGTTAAAACTTGTTTGATTGGCTAAATATAATTTACGAAGTATTTTGCAGACTTAATCTAGAGGAAAGATAAAAAATGCTAAGTTTTTGGACAAAACTCGGTCAAGCTCAATACTAGGATCACATTGAGCGGATAGACAACATCTAATAGATGTGCTCAGCGCTAGAGCCATACCTAGTAGATGAAGAACCACACTAAGCACAAAACCTATGTTAAGCGTCTAAATTAAAAGAATTCGAAGCTAACTTACTGAAAGGAATATGCTCAGCGCCTAGAGGCTAGAGCCACACCCATCTCAACTTGGTGCATCCAAGCGTCGCGCCTAGCCATCTAGAAGCCACGCTAAGCACACAAGTAGTACTCTGAGCATATAAGCCTTCACCAGAAAAATATTTTAAAGACTTCCAACCTAAGCCAAAAGAACACACTTGTATTATTTCAAATTGTAATCTTTATTTTACTAAGTTTTCGAGAGCTTAGTTCACTTTGCTCATAGAAACTAAGTGTAAACATCTTATGTATTAACCTGCTCAATGGTGAGTGGTTCTACCACCCCATGAGCTTTGTATTATCCCTATCTTACTTTGTGTGAAAATGAGTAGCTAAGTACTCCATTGTTGGGGTTGCATAAACTTGATGTATACATACTAATTGACCATTATTCCATGAAGTTTGATTATATTTGAGTTTTGTACTCACTATACACACTTCTTGTATTTTCTAGACATAGACTTGATATTATTTATCATCTCATGTATTTTACTTATTAGTATCTAGATATAGTGTTAATCTTGTAAATTTATAACTCTCAAATTGAAAAACATAGACTACTAGACATAAATGTATGCTTGAATGTTCATAAACTTTAATTTTGTTAATCTAAACTACTAGAAATAAAGGTATATTAATTAAGTGTTAGTATAGACCAAGACATTGACGACTAACATAATTGATATGATGCATTTTAACTCAACTTCCATGCATGAATTACTAGACATAGAGACATGATTTTGCAAGTCATATTTCCTAATCTTATGAATTAAAGTTGCTAGACATGTGACTTTATTGTATAAGTTGCTAACCGACTAAGACATTACTTTTAGGAATCTTGAGGTTATTATATAGATTAATCATTAGTAAATGAATATAAATTAAGAATTGGGTGGGTAAGGATAATGAATGTGAAGTTCAACCCGAACTCGTTTTTTCATTATATTACAATTTTGGATAGTTTTTGTGTCAACTAAACAATCAACCAATATAATATAGCTTAAAACAATAATTGAAATTTGAAAGGTTATAATCTTATAAGTTCTTCTGGATATGACAACCCCTTGACTCTATACTTATTTGTAACACTAAAGTAGTTTTATACCTTTATTTGTTGGTTAGTATCATGCATACCCCTACTCCCACAAGTGTGTATAAACCCGTGGGTAAAGTAAAATAACATAGTGTTACTATTACAGCGCTTTTGTTATTGACTTGTTGGTATATTAAATGTTTACTACTTGTCTTAATTGTTTTCGTGACAGTTGTATATGTTATAATAAATGTGCTAACTTGACCTATGCAATATTGCAATTCTCTCTCTCTTTTTCCTAACGATTCCTTTTTTTCTTTTTGCCTCTCCTATTCTATGCTCTGCTTCTTCACGTAGTACTTAATTATGAGTATGAAACCCAATTGAAAGTTACCTCTTTTATGTTATCCAACCCACACATCACAAACCTTTCATGTTTGTGTATTCTCATGGAAACCTAGTACTTGGTTCCACTCAGTGAACAACAATTCAAACAAAACCAAAATGGGTTGTTGTGTGAGTACTAGTGATAAAAGCATCAGATCTTCACCACCAATGGTTTCAGCAGATAGCAGAGCACCACCTTCAGTTGAGGAAGAGAAAGTGAAGGAAGTGTTGTCTGAAACACCAAAATGGAAACAAACCGTGGCTAAGTTTGAAGCTGAGAAGAAAACCGTGGCTAAATTTGAAGTTGAAAAGAAAACCGTGGGTATGTTTGAAGCTGAGAAGCCGTGCCAAAAGCCAACCGTGGCTAAATTTGAAGGAGAGAGCAAGGTTGAGAAGATAATGATGGCATTGGAGATTAACAAAGTTGAAGAAGAGATCTCTGAAGTTTGTAGCTTGAGTGAGAGCGTGTCCACAACCACACTCACCGAAGAAGAATTGCGTCAAAGGGTTCACAGATCTCCCGCCAAAATTAACAAAAACCTCTGCTTTTCCGGTGAGTTTGACGGCGGCGGTGGCGGGAGAGGGAAGTCGCCGAAGAGGAGAACGGACCAGTCTCCGGTACGGCGGAATGTGAAGGTTGTTCAGAGCAGAGACCAAATGAGGAACCAGCCTCGCCGTGATAACTCAGACCGGCGATCTATGCCGCCGGCAACACGCGCCGACAATGTGGCGGCTAGATCCGTCGTGGGTGGGAGTCAGTCTGCGAGAAGAACTAACCAATCTCCTGCTGGGGTCGGAACCGTCGCGCCGAGAAATGATGGCCGGAAAAAAGAAAGTCCGGCCGTGGAGCAATCAGCAAATGAGTCATTGGAAAACCCACTTGTGTCATTGGAATGCTTTATCTTCCTCTAGGTCTTACCAAGTCCTTAAAAAGTTTTTTATCATCTCGGGCCGAGCTATTTTTTCGTAGGACCTTCCTTACAGTATCGTTACTGCAATAGAATTTAACCACCAAGTTCACGATAATGTAATCATCACTGATTAAAGATCTTCTCGAGTAATATAGAGACTTTTGTTCTTTATATTAGAAATTCCCTTTTATTTTTATAGAACTTGGCTTATATGGTATTTGAGAGAGACCTTACTCTTGTTGTAGTAACACATATCATATTTGTTATTAATAGATTTTTATAATAAAATATTAAAGCTAAGCATTATGTAGTTACTAACACTATAATTTCAGCCTATCCCAAAATATTCATGTTGCTATTTTAAGATAATGAATGGTTCAACCTTTTGGTAAACTATGGAGGAGAGTAAGGAGGATATGATGACTAAAATTGACTTGTTTTATTCAACTTTTTATTTTATATAGAAAGAAGATTTGTAAGTAAGCATGGTGTCAGTAATTTGTAGGACTTCTAGCCTTCTAGGAAGGGTTAAATAGAAGGGATAAAACCATGTAGTTTATAGGTAAAAACATAATATACGACTAATTTATAGTTATTACAATTTACATTTGTTGTACTTTTTATTGGAAAATTACACACAAATACCACAAAAAGCCCCCAAGTTTTGTTTAAAACAAATTTTCAATTTCGTATTTGGTTGTGGATCTTATAACCTTACTCCCAAAGTTGAATTATTTTACCCTTGTCTTAACAAATTATTGCAACTACTACAAAAAATGGTCTTTCTTATGTTCCAAAATGCACAACCTAGAAAAGCAGAAACCATGTGTCCTAAAATAAAACACAATAAATGAGATTTATCTCCATTAATGAAGAGGAAAGTAGTATAAAAAAACAAAGAAAAAATTATTTATAACATTTGTATTTTTGTATCTACTACGATAAAATAATTTTACCCTTAAAACTAAAGGGAAAAACAATACTTCTCATTCCATTAAATGGAGATGAATCTGACCCAAATGAAATACACCATACAAGATAGCATATTACCATAAGTTCAACAAAAAGCACCATATTTTTTCCACATTTTGACTCTTTTAAGTGAATTTATGACTATTTATATTTGTTAGCAATTAAAATAAGTAATAGTATTGAATTTGTTTGTAGGATGGAAGTGAAACCCACGTTTATAGCTGTTGGCACTAGGGCAAAAAAGAAAACTTCATAAGACTATTGTATTATTGGATCCTAATTTTATATTAACCCGTTAATGGTGCTTCCACTTACTCTACTTGAAATATTTTTGGTAACATATCAAGCATTTTGGACTATTCCTTCTAAGTTGTCCCTTTCGAACATAGAGACAAACATTTGATCTATCAGTGGCACCAAATATGGGAATGGAAGGAATGTCCCAAGGCTCAAAGCTCAAAATTCAATCCATAATAGAATCAATAGACGGACAAGGATATGTTGTCCCAAACCCTGTCCAAACTCTGTCTCAGACCAACCATATTATGCCACATCAATTAAAAAAATTAAATAATTATAACTTTATCAATTTTGCTTCATTGTGATTGATCAAAGACGTGGTTGGGGACAGCAGATCCCCGAACGTAGACTACTTTGTCATTATTTGGAGCTTTGGGGATTAGTCAATATCTGCCACCACTCATATTCAAAAGGGTCACGGTTTTATTAAGTACCAAAAGGATCACAATTTTGGTTACCACTGAAATATAAACAAATGTTTATTATATTTTAAAGAGATGTTAAAGACTTAAAGTGCTGATGACAAAGGTCTAAGATTAATGACTAACCGTTAAATAATATAAGTTGATGTGCAAATTAATATCCAAAGTCAGTCCTCTTAATGCAGTTAATTATGTGATGAGACTTAACGGACATTCAAGGAGCCCTTTCTTATGAGTTTTCTTGGAGTTATGATCCTTTCCATGGGAGACAAAACTTAAAAAAAGAAGGAAATACAATTTTTATTGACATATTTATCTCTTTAATTATAACGAAATTACATTTTTGTAATTAAAAACAAATGGAGAAACCAACGGGCATTGGTTCAAGTGGTACATACTTGATTCCTCTTAAGTAAGGTCTCGGGTTCGAGTCTTGTGGATGGAAAAAATGTCCGCTGGAAGAGTTAGCCTCATGTACCTATGGATGTTCCCGACTCGGACAAGATTGCCTTCAGTGCAAGGATACATATGAGTAATAAAAAAACAAACAAATGGAGAAACATGAATTTACAGCCATTAAAGGGAAGGATCCTTCTTGTAAGCACTACCACCCTCATGTAAAAAAAGATGCTAAAAACTTGCAAATAAATACTCAAAATCCAAAAGTGAAAATATTGTTTTTTTTCAATTTTTACAAGTAGAGAGGAGAAAGTGGGCTTGAACCCATGTGAATAGTGATTTTCTTTTCTTTTTTTCAAAGAAAGGGGAGAAAGTGAACTTAAACCCATATTCTAACTTTGGTAAGCAGAATCCGACTGTTTCGGTTCACCGAATTATTATGATCAAGTCTAAATATGGTTCGACTTTATTGTGTTTAGGGTTGAGTTTAAGTAGTTAAAAAATTAGGCCTCATCAATATTTAAAGTTGGACAAAATACAAACATGACTCAACCGTGGTCACTCATTAATTCTCTAAATTTTCATCAGATATATATATTAAAGTATATATATACATATATCATTTCATATGTCAAATTACATATTTGTAATAATAAATAATATTTAGAAGAATTTATCTAAAATTGACACGCATTATATTTAATTGAGTCTAGGTCGAGTTCGAGTTGAAAGACTGACCGATCAACATTTAAGGTCAGATTAGCTTCAAATCTATGGCTGAGTTCAGGTTTAAAAAATAACTCAAATCAGATAAAGAACAAATTTTACCCAACCCAACTGGTCCATTCTAACCCCTGATTCTAACCCTTCATATTTCACAATTCTATCAATATAGTTGACTTTTTGGGTGAATGAAAATATAAATCTAGTGGGGCGATTACATTCATTCATGTGGATATTTGATGATATGACACTCCACCACAATTTCTTTTTAGAAACACACTCCACCTTAATTTACCATGTTAAACTTTTTAACAAATTATTCTATACGTATGGCTACTCAGTAAATTACACAATTTGCAATTAAAAAGATAATCATAAATGGCATGTGTTGAGTGAGACCATCAAAGGAAACTCTTCTGTTAGGACTTGAACTATAATCCTTACGAATGAAGTGTCACCATCTCAACTATGCTAAGCACATGCAAATAGTTGCAACTCTATGAATGGAACACAAATACAATATTCCTTACTAAATAATGTATTTCCTTATATCATAAGATAATTTATTCCCTCATGCCAGTAAAAACACAATATGTGTACTATTTAAAAATATTTTTATAGAAAACAATGAAACAGAACACATGTCATGATTTAATTGACAGAAGGAGATAATTTACTCTTTGTACCAGTAAATACTTTATTCTTTATTACTTAATCTAATACTGCTACTACTGATCCATTTTGATCCTTGTAACATTCATTATTAATCTATAAGTTGGACTTGATATAACTTACAAAAAGTTAATAGGATCATTTTCTTATTCTTTTAATATTATGAATATAAGTTAAAATAATTCAAATTTAACTTTCATTTGATATTTTTTGAATCATTTTAGGTTTTTTAATTTTTTGGGACCAAATTAGTACATATAAGAATGTTACGGAATAAAAAAGATCTTCACTCATAAATTAAAAATAAAATAAGGTCAACAAAAAAAACTGTCTAAAATACACGTGTCCCATCCATCCAAAATATTAGGTGTTGTAAATTATTATACATGAAAACAACATAAGATGGTCTTCACAATTACGTTCCAAATATAGTGTCCTACATTATCAAGTGGGTAAAAGTGAAAATCCACTACTATATTTTTAGACCAACAAAAATCTCAAATTCAGTACTCGTGGTCTTTTATTCCTTTACAAAATTAAAACATTAAAGGAAAAGTGATGTTTTTCTCAACACTCGAAAAAGAGGCATTGGCAAAAGAACTAAAACCCATCACTATGAGCTTATCTATTTTCGAATGGATTGCATTTGCATAAGTTGACATGAATCAATTTTGTTATCACATAGGTCCCAAACCAATTTCTCACACACATTTAACTTCAAATGTGTGTGAGATATTGGTTTCGGACCTACCAAACCGTTGTATGAAATAGCTATGTTAATGCTATGTTTACAAAAAAAAAATGTTATTATCTTTTAATTTTTTTTATGTATTTTTACCTCACTGTCCTCTCCAATAACAAGAGAAGTCTAATGACCCGAAAACAATTTGCCTGGTGAGATAGAAACTCAGAATAGCGTGGGGCCATAACAGTCATAGAGTGTGTTTGACCGTGCAAGAGACTGAGCCCTTGGCTCACATGACTAATGGACCCTTCTCAAACTAGCTTTCTTTTCTTTTTGAGGGTGTTAAAAAAGCTTTTGAGTGCTTCACCAATCTCAAAAGAACACTCAAAAGAGAAAATAAAAGTGAGAAAAGCTTAATGGGGGTTGGGCTTAACTAAAGGGCCTCTAAGTGGACTTTGGGAACTTCATGTTTGAATCTACAATGGAGATAAGAGTAGATCTTCTATCTCAAGATGTATATCACTGAACAAGAATCCTCTCAGATAATGGATAGACGAGTATTTGTTTCTCTTTATATTTTCAATGACAAAAATATAATTTCAATGTAAATAAAAAGATAAAAGTACCATCGAATGTTATTTATTGTTTATTATTATATGATACTTGACTCTCCGGTAATGAAGACGGTCCTTACTCGTGTATCACTGTATGTATCATTTTATTCTCCTTGGTCAAATAATATAAAATTAATATAAATTTAATTTATATTTTATTTTTCTTAACGATGAAAAACAAAGAGCACACAAAATTTTACAAATTTTAGGATAAAGATTTTCTTTGTAGTAAGGAAGACTTTTGTGCATGGAGTAACATGTGCAATTCTCTTTGAGCAATTATTATGTGGTCCGAAACCAATATGTCACATTTAACACGTTGATAGTGAATTACAAATTAGATTATGATTATTGAAATCAATAGTTTGGATGTGTATGAAATCATTAATGTGTACCATAAAATAATTTTTCTTGTCTATGAGTTGTGTAATGTCTATTTATATCATTTTAGTGCTTGTTGAATGCTTTAAGACAATAGTTGGAATATTTCCCTTATGGCAATGTATTAATGGAACAATGAGACCTATGCTTCGTAAAAAGCAATAGTCTATTCACATTACCCACACCTTATACCAAGTTGAGATAGCCTTTATATGACCATTTAAATAAAGAAAACAAATATTTATGGAAAAAAGGTGTTTTTCTAAGGATGGGATGGATTTGTGCTATTTTTTGTGTGGTAAAAGATCGATGGTCTATGATTATAAACCACATTTCCATGCCTTTGAACGTGGTTTTGTGACCGTGTTGGAAAATTCTACTTTATTATTCAAATGTGATTATGGTTGTTCAAACATGATTTTGATATAAACAAGATGTTGGTCTAGTGGTATAAGATTTGGATCATCAAGGTCCAGTTGTATAAGGCTCTATTGGATCTCTAAGGTTGAATGTTCAATTTTTTGGAGCGACACTTGTTAGGAAAGACAACCACAAAGGCACAAACCCCGAAAATGATTAGTTCCTTACCTAAAAGAATAAAAGAATACATTTGATAATGCAAAAATTATACAAAAAAAACATGATTTTGTATATGCAACTCTATTTAATATATGCAACTATTATTCAAATGCCAGTTGATTTTTTTTAGTATTATGGAAGAAAATAAAAGACTTAAGAAACATTAAAAACATTAAATCATTCTTAGATCTTACGATTCCCTTTATTCTCATCCAAAGCTTACTTTTCAATTAGTGATGAACATTATGTAAAGTTTTCCTTGCCATGTCACACCTATACATTTACACCTCAAAATATATAAATTAGGCAATAGGGTCTACATGTTAAGATTAGGATGGTATACCTCCATGGACAAGATCCCACGTGTACTTACTAGAGTGGACTTCCCTCTTGTGCCACATAAATTTTGGTGTCACAAACAGTGCATGCAACATCATATCTTGCCACACCTAGATTTGCACAATGGAATCATTGATTAGTTCGTAAGGTTGAATTGTTGGTGTCTCAAGTTAATGAGAAAACTTTATTTATTTAAAAAACTAAATTATAAAAACATAAATCAATATTTTAATAATATTTCATGAAGTTTGATTAGTTTGAGACACAAAGACAAAAAAGATTATGGAATATGTGATTCATATAGGGACACCAATGCTAACCCTTTAGATACTTGGCCATCAATTAGGCCAAGAATTGGACCAACATAACTCCATCCCTTGACGGAAGGGTAATAGAGCTCAATTGAATTGGGGATACTAACATCATGCATTTCATCGTACCTAAATTAATTTTGTCGGATGAGATGACATAATATTGTGAAAAAAATTCATACAAAGTTGTCATAACTAACTACATCAATTACGTTGGTGTATAGTATGTTGGATAAAAATGCAAGGTTAATTATACAAATTGGAAATTGGTATTTGTAGGTTTACTTTGACATTTGTTAATGTAATAATTTATCTTAGGTTCATAATACCTTTTTAATTCATAATATCCCATTTAATATTGCTCCTTAATTAGTAGTCTTATTAAAAACAAAAAATAGAGATAGTCAAAGCTTTTAATAAAGGCGTGAGAAAAATTATTAATAAATGTTGCATAGAAAATGTAAAATATCTTATAAAAATTATGATAGAAAATACTATATAATAATTGAAGTATCTCTTGAGTTTTCGATATATATATATGGAACAACTCACATAAGAATAATACACTATTGTGATAAATGAGAACATTTAATATAGATCATTTAATTTTACTTGAATGATTAAGATTAAAAGATATATGTAGATGACTATCATGTGACCAATAACTAATTTTTAATCTTAACCATTCTTGATTGATTGTAAGACCCAAATTTATTATTTTCACAATTTTAATATAAGAACTGTTATCGCTTGAGTCGCTCACTCAGATGAGAAATTTAATAGTAAGATGAAAGATAAGTTTAGAGCAATTTACATTGAAAAAGAAACATCAACAAATTTTAATTTTGATTCATTTATTGGTAATTTGAAGTAATATGAAAACAAAACTTTAATGTAAGGTAATTTCTCATTTTCGTTATTCGTTGTTCGATCTATGTAGTCGACCATTTTTAATAGGATTAAGGCTCTATTGTTATTTTAATATTTCACTCTTTAAGTTTTCCATACATTACATTACATGTTGAATTTATATATTGGATACTTGTTTAGACTCCCAAAAAATCATGCTTCATGCTATGCCACAAAGAAAATGGAACAATAGGGAGATTAGAGAGATCAAAAGGGAACATGCTGAGAAAGCATATAAAATAAGATTTTTATAGGTAGGAACCAAATCCAAATGAGATGCTAGTGCAGTACTATGAAATATGGAACCCATCACACTTTTTCTCATTAAGCAAACACTACTTCGGCCATAGGCATAGGTTTGCTTATCAATAAATGGCTTTGTTTTTTCAATGCCATACTTTGGGTTCATAACATTGCATGCTTTTGCAATCTTTTATTTATTTTTTATGATTTTCTCCTTTGAAGATTTGGCAGAGATTTTGGAGCATTTGTTTATTAAACTATACAAAAATAAAGCATGCAACTTTATAAATGAATAAAAAAATGGACCTCAAATTAGGACATTTATAATAACTACGCATATCAATATTTATTCATATTTTTATTTCAATTGCTAATATCAAGATTAAAATGTCTCAATATAAATAAAAAATGAAAAAAGTCCCAAACATCAAACATGCAGCTCTTGAGGGAATATTTACCTCACTCACTTTTTTCCAATCATGTTTTGTGCAAATATGAGATAGATTTACTTATAAAAATCATTTGTCATAAGATAAAATTGTCAAATATGATGGTTGAAATAAATTGTCAAATATGATGGTTGAAATAATGGAACTATGAGATATTCCATGAATTTTGCCAATCCACCTTCTCCGTAAAATGGGTGCACATCTATTGTTACAATGTGTACTATTCTATGTGTCATGAATTGTGATTGATTAAAATTTTTTTATTTAAGTTAAAAATTTAATTATTAAATATTTTTCTAACCAATCACAACTCATTTTACATAAATTATGGGATATATTATATGCTTCCTATAAAATTTGGATATTCATAATGGTTTATTGGTATTTTCTCATACTCTGAGGCCCATGGCCCATGAGTGAAAGCATAAATTGGAGTATAATAAGGGCAAGGATAAAAGCATAGAGATTATGACTATATGTAGCTACTCTCTAAAATTAAGTATTTGACCAAAAGAGGCAACTAGAAAAGCAACTATACCTACTTTGTATTATAAATATGATAGGTAGGAATTAAGAAAAGCATGGTTTGTTCAATTTTTGGGAACTTGCTCCCAAAAGTGGAAGATGGATGAGTAATTGCTACTTCTGAATACTGTTAAGAATCACTGAAGTAACAAGGGGGACAAAGACATAAGGACACAAAGCACTTTAGTACTTGGTTAAAGATTGAAGAATGGGCCTATCAACAGGAATAAAGTATTATGAGAAGGAAAAAAACAAATGGTACCAAGAAAGTTAAAGGTCACAATTTTGGGTCTAAAAAATCTTTAATATTTAGCCTATAAATTTTAAGGGCAATTTAGTTGAGCAAATTTGAGTGACATTTGAGAATTTTGAGGATTAGAATGTGTATAGGTAAAACTAAATCTTGATTTTGACAATACTAAAAGTCCCAATTTAATCCTAAAAAGTCTGTGTGATTGATTATTAATAAGTTTTAAGAAATTTTAGTTTGTGCTGTGATAAATTAAAAAAAAAACATTTTTAGGAATTAAATATATGTCCATAAAAGCTAAAAGTTACTCTAAAAAATTAAAAGTCTCAATTTAATCTTCAAATATCTATCAAATTGATATTTTTACTAATAAATTTCGGAAACACTTCAGTTTTAATTAAGGACAAATTTGGTGACAATGACATGTTTTAGGATAAAATTGAAAATTTTCTTTCCACTAATTTTTTAAGGAAGAATTTAAGAATATTTAAATATTTGTAGGTTTGTAACTAGGAATATGACATATTCTATTCCAAAATGTGTATCACTCAATGTACTATTCTATTTGTATCGGTTCAAATTTTTAAAATTAATATATATTTAATTATTACTTTACTTTTATAACCAATAAAAAATAAAATATAGAAACTTTAGGAAAGAATATGTGACTAAGGAAAAAGAAATTTTGTAATGAAAGACACCAAACATATAGAAGCAGTCCAGCTATGACTGATAGGGATGGGAAGGATCATGGGAATTACTGAGTTGACAGTTGAGACTTTTTCTCTAACTTATGAGTGGGAAGTAATTGGTCTGCATCCCTATTCAATGTCTATACTAACATTTTTATATGTTTGCACCCTATGATCATATAGACTGCTACAAAATTGGGTGATGATTTTCCTTCCTAAGGTCCTAACTAGGGACACATTTTGAGGACCATACCAAGTTGTAAAATATGGCCTAATGAGACTTAAAACATATACTTACATTACAAATAAGTCATTTTCACACAATTGAGTTCTATGGGAGATAAGTAGGCATGACATAATAATTATGAGATATAAAGTTGAGGTGAGATTATAATAAATTGATAGATGTAAAATTAGAGATGAATGATTTTAAAATGTTAATATTGCCCCGAGGGCTACTGAAAAGTTTCAAACCATTGTGAAGTTTCAGTATTACCGGGGTATGAGAAGAGTGGAGAGTCACAAGTGAGACATCATGTCTTGAACTAAAATCGTAAGACATTAGTTCTACGAACATTTTTTACTTATAAACTTTTTCACTCCTCCACTCATATCTAATGTGAGACTTCACACTTGAATAAATCCAACAATCTCCCCCTCAAGTATGGACACCACTATCACATACTTACCACTCGGCTCCTCCTTAAGTCTATCATGTCTCAGCCGAACCATCGGCTCTGATACCACTTGTTGGACTAACCTGCGACTGGGAAACCTCCAACCACCTGAGAGTTCCATTGTTACTGGGGTATGGGAAGATTTGAGAGCCATAAGTGAGACAATACATCTTAAATCAAAATCTTAAGACATTAGTTCCATAAGTCTTTTCTACTTATAAACTCTTTTACTTCTCCCCTCATATATTTAATATGAGACTTCACATCCGAATAAACTCATCATATAATTTAACATTTTTATTTAATGGTTCAAAATAAGAAAGCATATATATGTACATAGGAGTATACTGATACTCAAGAATGGATCAAAATGTTCATCAACAATCACAACAGTTATAATGCTATTATAAATTATGTCTATTCACAACGCAAAGAGTTGAACTCCAAATTCTTCTCTAAATATTTTACCTATGGTTCTTGGTCATCTTTCTTATCTTTTATGAATTGGGTTAAGTTTCAATTACCACTTTCTTTATCCAATATTATTTTATTGGTGTTTTTCACATATATCTAAACTAAGGTAAGATTCTATTATCTTTTCAGCACATTATGACTCAATTTTTTGGTAAATTTCACATTATCACTTAACTAAAGATAGAGAGTAAAATCAAATATTTTTACATTTTAAATCCACAGTTAAAAAATTATAAACTCTTTAAAAAAACATTTTTAAGACTAAAAACCTAAATAAACATATATTAGAAAAACTAAATTTTTCACATGATTGGATTGTAGGAAGAGATAAGGACCTTGCATAGGGTGCTAAGAATTGCTGGGTTGAGTAGAATGACAAGTCACCTTAAAGGGGTACCCCACAACCATAACGCAGCAGTACTATAGTCAGTGAGCCATAAGGAGGGACATGAGCATAGGTGGTGAAGAATGAGACAACAGGGAATTTAATCTGAAAATGTATACATATAAAGCAAAAAAGTCAAAAAGACTTCAGAGAAAAAGACAGAAAGGGATAGAATCAGAGATGTGATGGCACAAGTTAATCAGAGAAAGCCCACATAGTTTATGTTGGGCACATGGCAACATCGAAACCGCCTTGGCCACCACGACTGTGTACTAGGGTGTGGGCTGACTCACAACCATGCATCATACAGCCCACACCCTAATACGTCGTGAGTCGACACCCTTATGCATGAAACCATATTGTGGTTCATGGACTAATGTAAAGGGTTATGATATTAGCCTATGTTGTTTAAATTAACTAATGTAGAGAACAAAATCAATCTTATTCTCAAATAACATAGTAGTAGTTGTTTGTGTATGTGGGAGACAAAATAGTAAGGGATAAAAAAACATTAGTTTGATTTGATTGATCACTATGGACTTTTGTTGCCGATCTGTTAGATTTTATTACTATTGGCTAGTTCCTTTGTTTGTTTTGATATTGGTCCTTTATTCTGTAGTTTGGCAAGGACATCATCATCACTTCTTGGTTGTTTCAAGTGAATAGACAAGATTCCAAGGAATTTTATTTATAGTAATGTTAGGAGTTTGAATTTTGAGATGGATTAATCATCATAATTAATCTTGGATAGTCCTTATTTATTTAATCTTGGTTCATTATTTATGTAATTTGGGACATGCATAAACTAATAGTGCGAGTTCTAACCCTACAAAAGTTTATACACATCTTGAATTAAAAATATTTTATCTATCATCCTTAAACTATTCATTTTACCAAAAACATTTCATTATATCACTTCACACTTTTATCCAACTATCACACCTAGTGTTTCAAATTACGGACCACAATTACGGTGTAATATCGAATCATAATGATGTAGTCGAATTCAGTCATAGTGCAACCACATTAGACCATATTTTGACCGCATCAAATTACATCGAATTCAACAATAGTTTTTAATCATAAAAGAATTCACTCCGCAACAACCGCAATCAGTATCGCAATGGCCACAATCATGACCATAATTTAAAACATTGATCACTTTCATCAAACATCTACATGCCTAGCCTAACCCTTACACCCTCACGTGTCTATGAAGAAAGAATTGTTTTGTTATTAATCAACAATCAAAGGTTTGCTGTGTGTTTAGGTGTGAGGGTTGGGTTAAAGTGTGAAAATGGATAATTTGGGAAAAATGTGTGAAAATATTTTATTTTAATCCATAATGCATATAGACATACTTTTGTAGAGTATATATAGAATCTAGATATCAGTTTATAAAAAAATACATGGTTTTATTAGGTTATGGTGGTGAAAGTAGTTCCACAAAATATTAATTTTTATGAAAAAGTAAACTTATAACGAGTTTAAAACTTTGGATTAATTGTCACCTTTGACCTTATAATAAGTCTTACAATTATGCCCAAGATAATATTGAAACATTAATTAGAAGTTGCTTAATGTTTTATGGGAAACATTGGTTAAGACATTTGTTTCCACAGCAACCAATTAAACTAACTTAGAATAGAAATGTTGATGACATGTAAAGTAACATTTAGTCTTAATAGTTTTTTTCTAAAAAGAAAATTTTAAGTTTAAGGATGACAGTACTATGATTAGTAGAATTGATTATATACCAAATTATATATCTCGGCCTCTACAAATCAGACTTTTCTCCAATACTAAAGCTGAGAATATCATGAAATTATTACAAAGAAAACAATGAGATACGCTTTTCTTGCACCCGATTAAAGGTCTATGAATTTAGACTAAATTTTGATATAGTCATTAATTAAATGTAAATATATTAATCATTCATTATATACAATAGTTTAGATTAATGTAAAATTAACAAAACTGTACATTAAATGAACCATACCCTATTATGACATTCACTTTAAAGTACGGAGGGTGTATATTACTATCCACCTTTTTTTACAGTCCACTACTTACTATATAGTGACTTATTTTACAGTGTTTAAATAATTAAATTGTACACTGTACTAAAATATAGAAAAAATGAAAATAATAATATATGCATTGACAATGCTATGATGTCATTATATTATTCATTATTAACTCTTTAAAGTACTAATCCAAATAAATAATGAATGATATAATTATTATGTATAAACTTTTACACAGATAATATATAAATATTACACTCTAAAAATAGTAGGAGTGTTTTGGGTAAGAAAAAAAGTAACTAGAGTTTAATTTTGATACACATAAATGATAATGCAAAACTAACAATGTATAAATTAAATTCATTTAGAGATAAATTGAAATATACTATTAGTCTAAAGGTTTTATACAATATCAACTACTCATGTAGATTTTATAGTTGATAGTATAATTTTTTACACTAAACCATGTAATTAAACTCTATCATTTATGAATGTCAAGTTAAAATTATGCATTACTCATAATATAAAAATGAAGGTATACCTAGCAAAAGAAAAAAAAAGAATTAACAACTTTTTACTTACAAAAACAGAATAACAAATTTCCTCCAAACTTCATGGGATTATGGTTTAAAGATAAAAATTCCAGCTATGATTTGAACATTTCAAATTTGAGTTTAATCCAACAAGTCCATAATCAAAGTTCATAATGTAACCTCCTAGAATCAAGCAATTCACAAAAAAAAAAAAAAGTAAGAAGATATTAACTTAGCTTTCATTATACTCAAAAGTTGAGAAGATACCCTTACTAGTATTAAGAAAAATTGGTTATGCTACAGCAAAATTCTGAAATATCTGATAGAGAAACGACCTTAGACTTAAGGGCACTCTGCCCTATAGCAAGCCAACCCCACCATCCCTTACACTCTCTCTATACTATAACTGTAACTATAACTATATAGTATATACTATAGAAGATGGAATTTTAGAATCCCAAAGTGACCCTCCCTATAGATATAACTGTAGAGAGAATGCACCTGAGTCTGCACACTTTCTTTGAAAAACCAAAAAGATTACATTCTGCTATATTGCTTTCCATTTCCATGTTTCTTCTCCTCTAACCCCATCACCAAAAGTTTTAACCTTTTCAAGTATTTTCCTCCCATACCCTACAAACATATACTACAATCCAAATAATGCAATATCACACTTGTGTTGTAAAAAAAAAAGACCATGCTATCACTAGTTACTAGTTACTACTACTCTCTCTTTCTCATTCACATTTTATCATTATAAATCAATACCCCACCTTCTTGTTTTGTAGCACATTGCTTAAAGCCTCTCTCTTTATGTTTTAGTATCAATTTTTTTCTTTCACAAATGGGTTTGCTTGGAAAGTTGGAATGGGTGAATGCTTATGGCAAGAAACATTGTAGGATCTTGTTTTGGAAGATGAAGAAGGCTTTGAAGAAAAGTGGGAAGAAGCAGCAACTCAAGTTTCAATATGATCCTTCAAGCTATGCACTTAACTTTGATGATGGATGTTCCCATTTTGATATCAGAGATGCTACAAAGGAATCCATGGAAGATGCAAAAGTCCAAGATCTCACAGACATGAACAAGAACAACAACAACAAAACCTGGGTTTTGGTGCTTTTGGTCAAAACCAAGTGATTGTGTTTTTTTGTCAAGTGAGGCTTGTTTTCTCATGTTTGGTACTTTTCATGTTCTTTTTATGTTTCTGGTTTCCTAGATAAGTAAAACATTGCAGGAATTTTAAAGGGTCTTGTTCTCTTCCATTGTGTCAATGTACATCTTTTTACTTATGTCATGCTCTATAACAGTCTTTAGTTTACATCATTCACAAGTCATGAGCTTATAATTCAGAGAGTATAAAAATAGTAAAACATGTTAAGAAAATTGCAGGCAATTTCATCATGAAGAGATGTTAAATTGAGCTATGAAGAAAAAAGGCACACATTTTCTTTTGACCTTTTTACACAGCAAAATAAGCAATTCATTAATTCATCATGAACAATATACTGAAATTGGTCCTTGATATTTTACATGAGACACTTTTAGTCCCTAAAAAAAGTTCAAATGATAGTTAAATAAGCAATTTTAGGACAGATTTTAGAGATGCTTTAATCCATGGCAAGAACTAATTTGACAGTAATTTCATGCTTCTAACCTTCAATCTCAGACTTATTGTTTTTCAAGGGCAAAAGAAGAACATGTATAAAACTTAAGAAATGAACTTGGGTCATTGTCATTCAGAAATAATTATAGAGTCAGAATTTGGCTAACATAAAATACCTTAACATTATATTACTTCAGAAAAGAATTGATGACTATTGGTAATGTCTTTGTACAAAGGTATAAAATTACTGAAAACAGATATTTAAGAGAGAATGCACAACAACATTAACAAATATCTTTCAACTAAAGTTCAAATGTAACTTTTCATGCAAATGACAACACTAACTTTATCTAAGAACCCAATGCTCTAAATTGAGATTGAAAGTGTTCAAACAGCAGGGTCTTCTAATGCAGCTTTGGATAGATCATTCTGATGCAATAGAATCAATCAAGTTACCGAATTTCGGAGCATTTCATTGTTCAGAAAATGAAAAGTATAGCAAAGTTGAAGTTCTTCAAATAGTCCAGGAACAAGAGGAAATTACACAAGTAGGTTTGATATAATTATACATGAGATTTCTCTTGTTTCAATATCACACTAACCTTTCTTCAAATAGTGCATTTGTGAACATCTTACTGGTGTTGAAAATCAGTGCTCTGCTACAAAGTGCAAAACTATACTAAGCATGTCTTCAGTGCTTTCCAAAGCCACACTGAACAGTTCTCTTCTGATAATTTGTCTGCTAGCTCTGGTTCTAAAGTGGGGGAATTTGAGCCATGTTCTCTGCTCTAATAAGTTTACGATCTTTGACTGTCTTACTGATCCTAACTACAATCTCGATTTTAACTACCATGGTTATCCTGCATGTATCGGTTATGAAAATATATTTGAAGGCTTCCGGTCTTGGCAGAAACATGGTGGTGGTTTGTCATGTTCTTATGCTAGATTTATGGTTGCATATGAAGATTGTGTGTAATTGTGTTTTATATTTTAGAGTGAGATGATTCATTTGTTCACCATGAAATTTTGTTTTCAGTTTGACATTTGTATAGGTTGTAGAGAGCAATATAGCATAGATAGATAGATAGATAATTTGCATTTCCCTTTCAAATTGTTGTTGCTCTTTCTAATATGTTTATTTTCATTTTTGTATACAATGTTGTGAAAATCTTATTATTAATTATTGTTTGGAAAGTCCTCACTATTTTAGATATTATTTATGTGTAACTTCAATTATCGCAATGGTCCCATGGTCTAGTGGTCAGGACATTGGACTCTGAATCCAGTAACCCGAGTTCAAATCTCGGTGGGACCTTTATCAATTTTTTTCTTATTATATTTGAAAATGGGAAATAAAGGGGATTTGGTTTTGAAGAATGTGAGAGTTCTTCACCGGATGAAGAAAATTATATTTATAAACTAACTCATATAAGTTGGAATATAACTTTTCAATTTTTTTTATCAACTAGTGAAATTTATATTATAAACATGTGTGTCCCTTACATGAAACATAATAACATTCAATCATGGTGTTCATTCATAAATACCCTTTGCATCTGTATGAGTGACTTTGTAATGCTTTTATTGAAGTCAAATTAGTGTAATACAATGCAAAGACATAAAATAAATGAGGAAGAACAATTTATCAGTAAAAATTAAATATGGAGAAGTTTTAAAGAATGTAGACAAAATATTAACCTCGTGACATAGTAAAATGAATGATTTAAGGAAGAAAAGTCTTATTCATTAGGTTTTTCATTTTGTGAAGATTTTACATGTGAAAAACTAAACATGAAATAATAATAATAATAATGGAGAAGTTTTGAGGAAAGAAAAATTCACCTATGAAAAATTAAATATGGAGAAGTTGTAAGGAAGGTAGACAAAACATTAACTTCTGACATAGTGTAAAATGAGTGAGTGAAGGGAGAAAAAATGTTAGAAAAGTCTCACTCATGAACTCTTCAGTTTGTGAAAAATTTAGATATAAAAAATTAAATATGAAGAAGTTGTGAGGAAAGTAGACAAAATGTGAACATGTGACAAAAAGTAAAATGAGTGACTGAAAGAAAAAAATATATTAGAAAAGTCTTACTCGTGAGAAAGTTGGAGATTGTTTGAGTCTAAGATTTAATGAAATTGAAGAAAGGAAGGTTAGGATATAAGAGATAGAGATGAAAATAAAGAGGGAAAATATGTGGATGAAACTTCTACCATATAAAATCTTATATTTTGTACTTGCCATGAAATTCAAAGAAACATACAGAAATAAGGAAAATAAGATTGATTTATCATGTACATAAATATAAAATTATAAATATAAGAATGATGATGAAAGTACAAATATAAGAAACAAATGTTATTATAAAAAAGTTAGAGAGACAATAAAGGCAACTATAAAAATTTATACCGCAATTATAAAAAATAATATTAATTATAACGCATATCATGTATAAAAAACTTATTTCACATTTTAGCTATCAATTCTAGAGAAATTTAATGATTTAGATCTATTCACTAATTTAAACTATTTGATTTCTCTAGAATATATTATTTTGATTATTATTTATTGTGAATGTTTCATTCACATATATTTTTTCCCATCTTCCACCTCTTATATTATTATCTTTCTTTCTCCAATTTTATTAAATCTCATACTCAAACATCCTTCAACATTCTCACGGTAAGACATTTCTAACATTTAATTTTTATTAGAAGTTAACATTTTATCTACATTCCTCAAAACTTCTCAAAGTTTAATTTTTCATAGGTAAATTTTTTTCACAAACTGAAGATCAATTCACGACTAAGACTTTTAATTTCTAACATTTCTCTCCATATAGTCATTTATTTTACTTTTTGTCTCAAGTTAACATTTTTGCTTATATTCCTCATAACTTCTCCATGTTAAATTTTTTACGGGTACAATTTTCACAAGCTGAAGATGTCACAGGTAAGACTTATTTAACATTTTTCTCTCTCTTCAATCTCTCATTTTATCTTTTGTCACAAATTATCATTTTGCCTAACCAACGGGCATTGGTTCAAGTGGTACATGCTTGATTCCCCTTAAGCAAGAACCCGGGTTCGAGTCTTGTGGATGAAAAAAATTCCCATTGGGAGAGTTAGCCACACGTACCTGTGGATGTTCCCGCCTCGGACAAGATTGCCTCCAGTGCGAGGATACCTGTGGGAAACCAAAAAATTATCATTTTGCCTACCTTCATCACAAATTCTTGCCGTGACCCGATTTTCGGTTGGAAGACCGGCTCTGCAACTTGGGAAGAGACAAACTCGGATTCTACCTCTTCTGATTGATTTGGGGTCGACACTACGTTTTTTGCGGCTAAAACGTAGAAAACTCTTGTTTATATGATGTAAAACGTAGAAAACAATAATGCGGATGCGGCCGGTACCGCATCGGCAACGCACCGCAATTGCGGTGTGAATGAAATTCACATAAAAAACCGCATCAAAACCGCAATGTTGCTTTTTCATCTCCTGTTCTGTTTTTTTCTTTCAATTTCTAAATTCAATCATCCAAATCCAACTTTAATGTTAGATAAGATTCCAAAGACAATTTTTTCAGAAAAAGTAAAAGTAGATGTAGATCCAGAGTAGAGTAGAAATTAAAGTAATGAAAAGACAAGATTTCAAGACAAATTCACTCACATGCTTACTTATGCAATGAACCCATGAGGCTGTGAGTCTGTGTCATTGCTTTCCCATTTGCTAGGTCTTTTTCTCTCTTGCTATCTTCATCTCATCTCTAAAAAATATTCAAGAAAACTACCAACATCATCGTTTTTCAGTGGAAAACATTTTTAAGGTGAGTTTTCTTCTTCTTCCCATTTTTGCATGTGAGTTGTGACGGTGTGAATGTGAATCTATGAGGTGTCTTCGCGTTTTGAGTGAGACAGTGAGAGTGAGACGCTGAGTTATTGAATAAATGAGAGGGCACTCCAAGTGAAGATATTGGATGGCATTTTGGAACACAAGTACCTGAACATCGAAATAATATTAAATATAATCTTTATGGAAAAGTGATCAAGGGGGTATCACTAGATTGAAGCAACATATAGCCCATTATAAAGGACAAGTTGCAGGTTGTCCTAGAGTCACTGGTGTGGTTAGAGAAAGCGTGATGAAACTACTCTTGGACGGGAAAGAAAAAAAACTTGACTCAAAAAAAGAAAAGATGAGTTTGAAGCACGATTAAGATGGAATACTTATGAAGAAGATCTTGATGACTATATTGATGAGCAAGTGAGGCAAGCTAAACAATCAAGCCTTAATTCACAATATGAATGAGAACAAAGACAATATTTTAGGCAACAAATGAGGGGGTCTGGGAATATATATGAGCAAGGTAGAAGCTCTCATGCAAGTGGTAGTGATGCTTCAAGACCGCAAGATATTGATTTTAATTTAAGGTCTACAAATATTGATCTGGTGAGGAGCAGAAGCGCGAAACAACCTAAGATAACTGGTCGTTTTATGGATGCAGCAAGGAAGAAGCTTAGAGAAGTTGTGGGAAAGTTTATAATCTATGAACGTGTGGCCATGAATGTAACCAGGTCTCCCTGGTTTCATAATTTAATTGTTGCAGCAGCCGAGGTTGGTCAAGGAGTTAAATGTCCAACTCCTTATGAAATTTCAACTGTATGTTTGAAGGCGGAGTATAACAATATGCGTGAATGGATTAAAACATTGAAACGCACATGGAAGGAGACTGGGGTAACGATAATGTGCGATGGTTGGACTGATAGTATAAACCACAAGCACATTATGAACTTTCTAGTTTACTCTAGCAAATGAACAATTTTTACAAACTCTATTGATGCCTCCGATGTTGGTAGCAGAAATACAGATTATTATTTCCAATTGTTGAATAAAAT
>NC_032027.1:16964517-16974578 GCF_001865875.1 Lupinus angustifolius | reverse complement strand
TGGAAAAAAGACCACATTTATATTGGTCTGCATGCTCAGCTCATTGTTTGGAGGATATTGAAAAAAAGAAAAATGTGCAAAAATCATCGGAGGAAGCAAAGATGGTGACAACCTTCATCTATAATCATATATGAACAGTAAATCTTATGAAAAAATATACTGGAGGTAGAGAGATTGTTCGTCCTCGCATCACTCGATTTGCAACAAAGTTCTTGCAACTTCAAGCAATTGTGAATAAAAAGCAAGGCCTGAAACAAATGTTTAACTCCGAAGAATTCAAAAAATCTAAATTTTACAAACAAAAGAATGGGCCAACACTTGAAGCAGGGAAGATTATTTTGGATCATGAATTCTGGAGTAGGGCTAGTGATATATTAAAAGTTTTTGAGCCTATAGTTAAAGTATTAAGGTTGGTGGGTGGTGATACAAAGCCCACAATGGGTTTTCTTTATGAAGCGATTGATCGAGCTAAACAATCAATTCAAAAAAAAATTATCGCTATCATTCTCAATACAATGACATAATAGACAAGAGATGGAAATTCATGCACTCCGATCTTCACTCTGCAGGTATGTTAGTAGAATTTATATTTAATTTTATCATATGATTATTAATTTCATATCTTCATTCTAATATTTATACTTTCATAACCCGCAATTTCAATATGGAGTTGAACACGAGATTGATGTGTATAAGGAAACATTTGATGAAACTAGTAGTGTCATCATGAAACTTGAAAGAGACATGGATAAACAAATTAAAGCTTTTAATTAGGTTCACATTAAAATTTTATATTTTAATCTCTTAATTCTTAAATTATAATTTCAGATAATACATTTATATATTGACATATTTTATGTTATATAGTTGCTTCTTTATAGAAATAAGTCAGAGACATTTGGTACACCTCAAGCTCAAACAGCTTGGTCTAAAATGAATCCAGGTAAAATAATATTTCTCATATTTCTTTATACATGTGCATTTAAAACACTTTTTATGAGCATAATAATTTGTTTATTTTTCTTGTAGAGATAAATAGATGAATAGTGGATGATATTTGGTTCATGCTCTCCTGAACTTAAAAACTTTGCAATTAAAGTTCTAAGACCACAAATTGTGAGAGAAACTAGAGCACATTTAGCTATATTCATACAAAGAAAATGAATAGACTCACATATAATATGTTACATAGACTTGTCTATACATTTTACAATATGAAGTTGAAGATGAGAACTGAAATGAGAAGAAGTCAAGAAGAAATTGAAGCAAGTTTCAATCCTATTAATCTTGACAACATATTTTAGGAAGATGAACCATTGTCTGATTGGATAGAAGAAAGAAAGAGAAAATCCAGCATTAGATGGAGCACAAAATGCAGAGTGGCTTCCTATAATTGACACCGATGATGAAAATGAAAATATGGAAGTTGATAGTGATGATGTTGGTTCTGATGAACATAGTGGTGGTTTAAGCCCACCAAATGAGGATGGTGGCAATGACGCTCGTGATGTTGAGGGTGGAGAAAGTGATGAGGAAGGTGAGCAAATGCACAATGATCCATATGAGGAGATGCCATTGCATAGGCGTGATCATAACCTAATTGACCTTACAACATCTAGATCGGGTATGGTTCATTCTAGTGATTCATTTAATGATAGCAATAGAACTGAGTCGCAATCTAGGAGAGGAAAAAAGAAACAAAATATTACACTTGAAGATGCTTCCTCTNCATCACAGAGTAGTCAAGGGTACAATCCAATGCATCTAGTATATTATCCACATGGTTATTATATACATCCTCAATATGAAAGTGGACAAGTTTCATCTTACCAGTCTTCATTAATGAATTATCAAGAACCTTATTATCAACAATCAAGTCATGGATTTTTTGATTATGTCTTTGGACAAGGACCTACACAAGATGGTAGTCAGTATGACAATGAAGATTATGCTCATCCACGTCATTCTAGCATATGGTAACAATTAACAATTAAAATGCGAGTGTTCTAATGGATTTAATAATTTTTTTAAGGTTCTTCAAGTGACAAATTTATAATATTAGTTGTGATGTTTTATCTTACTTTATTTTGTAAGGACATTATATCATTGAATCTTGGCTTTGCTTCCTAATTAGGTATTTGATGATAATGACAATTTCAATATGTTGTACTCTTCTAAGTAAATGTAATCCACTTTTGCTTATGTAAAAATAAGATAAAATGTTTTCTTTTAATTGCAAAATTATATTATTTTATTACAACTTTATTTTAAATTGTTAATTGTCATTAAACAAAGTCTCATAATGAACAAAAAAAACATATACAAAGTGAATAACAATAATAGTTATAGTAATTATACATTATTTTTGTATTTTGTGGATACATTAATTAATTTCACGCCGCAACGGCCGCAATGACCGCAATCGCAATAACCGCAACCGCAATTTAAAACACTGGTGTAACTGAAATGGAATATAGCAAACAGCCATGAGTTCTGGTTTGCATCTCTTTGAATTTCCTACAGGGTTGGATAAGTTTTTCTCTTATTTTTATCCAATAATGTCTCATATTATAACTGTTAGGATAGATGATATTCTCTGATGATTGCCTTAATTTACTGATTATTCCAATTAAAGCTTCCCATTAATAGTGATTATGATATTTTATTTTACTGTTTATGCAGCATGTTGAAATCATCTTGAAATATGATGGGAGAGCCACCAATACAAATTTGTAATCCCTCTACACCACCGATGAGAAAACAGTGCCACTAAACTTTCCCACCAACAAATATGACATGATCATGAAGAAAGAAGCAAATAGAACAAATAACAATGTTGTTGCAGTGTTGATTGCCACATTCTCTATATATACTCTTCCGAACTATCCTTCAAAAGCTTCTTTTGGTTGCTAATGGATGAAGCACCGTTAATATTGTATGAGGTAAGGCAACAAAGTCTATGTGGGAGATCAGGGTACACATTTGCTGTCCCACACTTTGGTCAGAAAAAGTTAAAATTTAATTATTAAATATTTTTCTGACCAATCACAAGCGCATGGCACATGGAGTGACACAAAGTGTGAGACAACAGATGTGCTATCGGGATCAAATGTTATAGGCTGAAACATCAATAAAGTGAACACTATGGTTGACAATTGTGAAACCACTTTCATATTATGCCTTACGGTTTACAAGAGCACCATGCTTCAAGATGTGTAACAACACAACCTTCTTCTGAATTTTGTAGTTTAATCTAGTGTGTATATTTGCTCTGTAACTGCACGTATTCATTGTAATTTTGTGGTTGAATATTTACTATAATTATTCTGATTAATCCTCAACCCGATTTTGCCTCCTTTGGTATGTTCACTTTAATGTCGAGTCCTTTAGGCCAATGACTTTTACTAATAGAAAAAACTTCTTAATATTGAAGAGTTATTCAAGGATTAAAGCATGCATAATATCTCAAAGTTAATATTTCTTTTAGAAAAAGGAAGCATTCTTATGATAACTCCATCCTAAATTCTAATGGATTTAGCAGTAGTGGTGACACTCACTATAATTTAGGTATGTTGGTTTATCTTCTTTGGAGTTGTAAAGTTGAACAAAATTGAGTGTTCACACTTCTCAATGTTTAGTTTTTCATAGGTAAATTTTCCTTTCTCCAATAACCTTGTACATGCCATTCAATTTTATAATTTTAAATTATTTGATTTATATATTTTTTTATTTTACACCTTTATACTATACTAATTTGAGTTAAATAGAACCAATACAAAGCAACCCATACGGAACGATAAACAACTATAAAAAGAGAAAGAGATGGAAGTAATAATGGGCACCATAAAAGAACGAAAAAACTTATGTAGAACTAAATGTTTAATTAAAATCATAACCGTAGGTACCAAAAGTCTTCTAATTGTAGATTAAAAATCATTTTTGTCACATGGTTAAGAATGTATATATTACATGTGCATTCACATAATTAAGAACATACATGTTACATGTGCATTCACATGATTAAGAACATACATGTTACCTGTACATTCATATTGGTAAGAACAAACATGTGACTCATACATTTTAATGGTTCAAACACATATATTACCCGTACATTCACATTGCTAAGAATACATATATTAATCGTATAGGAAAATGTAATTCAATAAACTAGTAGGAGTTAGTGGGCCTTTTGTTGTATTTGGGCCTTGTGTGTAACTAATTCTATAAATAGCAATTCCTATAGTTAGTTGGTAGTTAACACTAACTAATACTTTCTAAAATTGGCAAGTCTCATTCTTTTACTTTCCCTGCTTCATCTTTCATACCTTCTTCTTCTGTGCATCATCTTCACGCATTCATCATCTTCTCTAACAGTGGTATCACGAGCTAGAAACGATTCAACAACCAGTGGTGGTGTCAAGAAAGACACAGGGAGCCTCAAGGAGTGGAGCTCACGGTTGAGGATCATTCGTGCAATGGTGGAAACAAATTTCCAAGAAAGTCATGACGACCTCGAATGGATTCGCAATGAATCTTCCTATACTCGACGGGAAGAATTATGATCACTGGAGCATACAGATGAAGGCAATTTTCGGTTTTCAGGAATGTCTTGAAGTAGTTCAAGGAGGGGTTCCATTAATTGGTGAGGAGAACCAAACCGAAGATGGCAGATTGGAGTACAGATAAATTAAGAAGAGGGATTGTAAAGCTATCTTCCTAATACACCAGTGTGTAGATCCCTCAAACTTTGAGAAAATCTCAGCTGCATCATCCTCTAAAAAAGCCTGGGATATTCTTGAGAAGTGTTATGCGGGTGGAAGAAAAGTGAAGAAGGTGAGATTGCAAATGATGAGAAGGCAATATGAATTGCTTCAGATGGAGGAGCAAGAGAGAGTATCTGAGTACTTCACAAGAATTCGAGGCTTAATCAACCAGATGAGGAGTTGTGGTGAACAGATGTCAGATCAAGGTATAGTTGAAAAAATCCTTAGAACTCTTTCAGCTAAATTCGATCATGTAGTTGTAGCAATTGAGGAATCAAAGGATCTTGAACATTTCAAGATTGATGAGTTGCAAGGCTCTTTGGAGGCTCATGAACAGAGATTTCTAGAAAGGATGAATGACAGGCAATCACAACAAGCACTCAGTGCTCAATTTCAGAAGAAAAACTCAGGGCACAATAACAAATCAAGAAGAGATGGTAGAAGATGGTTAAGTGATAAGAGACAAGAGGGTGAAGGCTCTAATCAATATAGCCAGGGATTCACCAAGACTGATTCTTCTGAGTTTGAAAAAAGGTACACCAAGAAGCCTAACAATGGCAAGAAGAAGAAAGATAAGAGCAATATTCAGTGTTTCAACTGTAGGAATTGGGGACACTTTGCATCAGAATGCAAACTCAAGAGAAGAGGCAAAGATGCAAAAGAAGAGGCAAAGATGCTGAAGCCAGATTAGCCAAAGAGGAGGATTCTGATGAAGAAGTTCTACTAATGGCAGAAAAGGAGATCACAGGCTTAGAAGAAAGTGACCTAGATGAAGCATTGTTGATGATTACTGCAAAAAATGATCAACAACTTCCTGCAGATTGTTGGTACCTTGACACTGGATGCTCAAATCACATGACAGGGCACAAAGAGTGGTTCTTGACTCTTGATGATTCTGTGAAGACCAAAGTGAAATTTGCAGATAACAATTTCATCACTGCAGAGGGAATTGGAAGAATAGGAATCAAGAAGAAAGATGGCACTGCATCATACATATCAAATGTTTTGTATGTGCCAAAAATGAAAAACAACCTCATAAGCCTTGGTCAGTTGCTTGAGAAGGGATACAACATGAGGATGGAGGATAGAATGCTGAAAATCTTCAACAAAAACAGAACACTAATCTTGAAGGCTCCACTATCAACCAACAGAACTTTCAAGATTGGAATTCAGCTTGAGGATCATGAATGCTTAGAGTCCATAGCAGATGAAACATGGATTTGGCACAAAAGGTTTGGGCACATCAACTTCAGAAGTCTAGAATTGATGAGTAAGGATGGAATGGTGAGTGGACTTCCTAATATCTACACACCAACTGAAACATGTGAAGATTGCCTCACAAGCAAACAAACCAGGAATTCCTTCAGCTCACAAGTGCAGTCAAGAACATCAAAGCCACTAGAAGTAGTTCACACTGATGTATGTGGCCCTTTGGAGGTGCAATCATTGGGTGGAAACAAATATTTCCTAACCTTTAAAGATGATCACACCAGAAAATTATGGATCTACCTACTGAAGAAGAAAAGTGAAGTCCTGAACAGATTTATGAGTTTCAAGACAATGGTTGAAAAGCAATGTGGAAACCAACTGAAGCTACTAAGGAGTGATGGTGGAGGAGAATACACATCCAATGAATTTCATGCTTTCTGTGAACAAGAAGGCATCACTCATGAGATCATCTCACCATACACCCCTCAAATACACATCCAATGAATTTCATGCTTTTTGTGAACAAGAAGGCATCACTCATGAGATCATCTCACCATACACCCCTCAACACAATGGAACAGCAGAAAGGGTCAACAAAACTATCCTAAATATGGCAAGGAGCATGATGAAAACTAAAGAACTTCCTAAGAAATTTTGGGGGCAAGCTGTAGCCACTGCAGCCTACATTGCTAACAGGAGTCCTACAAAAAGGTTGAAAGGTATGACACCAGAAGAGGCATGGTCAGGACTCAAGCCAAGTGTGAAGCATTTCAGGATATTTGGATCAATATGTTATAGACACATACCAGATATCAAGAGACAAAAACTGGATGACAGAGGAGAAAAGCTAATCTTCCTAGGATATCATTCAACAGGGGCATACAAACTCTATAACCCCTTAACTGATTCCATACACTACAGCAGAGACATCAAGTTTGATGAAACTAAAGCTTGGGAATGGAATTCAAATCAGGAAAGCTCACACAAGGCAAGTCAGATTGATATTGAGATCAGCAACAAAACACCTCAAGAGACTCCAAGGAATGAAGGGATCTCACCTATCACTGGAAGACCTCAGAGAGAAAGACAAAGACCAACAAGGTTGAGAGATTATGAGATATTTTCAGATACCTCAATTACTTCTGAAGGTGATCTTGTCCATATGGCTCTTCTGGCAGAAATGGAACCAATAACTAAGGTATTTTCAGATACCTCAATCACTTCAGAAGGTGATCTTGTCCATATGGCCCTACTGGCAGAAATGGAACCAATAACTTTTGAACAAGCAATCAGAAAGGAATGTTGGGTTGGGCCATGAAGGAAGAAATCAACTCCATTGAGAAGAATGGAACATGGGAACTCACACACCTACCAGAAGGAAAGAAAGCCATCCCATTAAAATGGGTGTACAAGGTCAAAATGAAACCAGATGGAACAGTGGCCAAGTATAAAGCCAGATTAGTAGCAAAAGGCTTCTTGCAAAAACCAGGAATAGATTTTGATGAAGTGTTTGCACCTGTGGCAAGGATGGAGACAGTAAGGTTAGTCATAGCAATAACATGCTCTATGGAATGGATCCTATGCCAGATGGATGTGAAATCTGCTTTCTTGAATGGTCCACTTGACAAAGAGGTTTTTGTATCACAACCTCTAGGCTTTGAGATACCAAGTCATGCACAGAAAGTATACAAATTGCACAAAGCACTCTATGGGCTAAAACAGGCACCTAGAGTATGGAACAAACGAATTGATAGCTTTCTTGTCAAGCAAGGACTCACCAGGTGCACCAGTGAACATGGAATCTACACCAAAGTCACACAAACTGAAGCAACAATGATAATATGCTTGTATGTTGATGACCTCTTGATAACTGGAGGAAATCTTGCAAAAGTAGAAGATATAAAGAAGAAACTGAAGCAAGAATTTGAAATGTCTGACCTAGGGGGGCTCTCATACTTCCTAGGAATTGAGTTTGTGAAGACAACCAAAGGAGTACTAATGCACCAGAAGAGATACACATCTGATGTACTTAGCAGCTTCAACATGAGTGAGTGTAATCCATCACCTACCCCAGTTGAGACTGGAAATTTTCTGAGCAGAGATAAGGAAGGAGATGAAGAAGTGGACTCTACACTCTACAGACAAATGATAGGGTCATTGAGATACATCTGCAACTCAAGACCAGACATCACTTATGGAGTTGGAGTGATTAGCAGGTACATGGACAAACCTAAATACTCACACATGATGGCAGCAAAACGAGTACTCAGGTACTTGAAGGGAAGCTTAGACTATGGAGTACTCTTTCCAAGCAAAAACAACAGAAGAAAAGCAAGAATGGTTGGATACACTGATGTTGATTGGTGTGGTGACAAGGATGACAGAAAAAGCACAACTGGTTATGTGTTTAAGTTTGATGATGCCCCTTGTAGTTGGAGCTCTAAGAAGCAAGAAGTTGTTGCTCTTTCATCATGTGAGGCAGAGTACATTGCAGCCTGTTTGGGAGGGTGTCAAGCTCTATGGTTACTCTCCCTGCTCAAAGAATTAAGAATGCATTCTGCAGAATACATGTTACTATATGTAGACAACAAATCAACAATCAACTTAGCCAAGAATCCCATAGCTCATGGGAGAAGCAAGCATATAGAACCAAGTTTCACTTCCTAAGAGATCAAGTTGACAAAGGGAATCTGAAGCTAGAACATTGCAGAACAGATGAGCAACTTGCTGATGCTCTAACTAAAGCATTGAAGAAGGAAGCCTTCGAAGGCCAAAGAAGAAGACTAGGAATTGCTAGCCTAACTAGCTTGAATTAAGGAGGAGTATAGGAAAATGTAATTCAATAAACTAGTAGGAGTTAGTGGGCCTTTTGTTGTATTTGGGCCTTGTGTGTAACTAATTCTATAAATAGCAATTCCTATAGTTAATTGGTAATTAACACTAACTAATACTTTCTAAAATTGGCAAGTCTCATTCTTTTACTTTCCCTACTTCATCTTTCATACCTTCTTCTTCTGTGCATCATCTTCACGCATTCATCTTCTTCTCTAACAAATCGCACATTTGTATAGTTAAAACACACATGTTACCTGTACATTATTATTAAGATCACATGTTTCACCCATATTAGTGATGCAAGTAAAATTTTATAAAATGATTACATTTTTATCAACCTCTATTATGTTATATTTTAGTGAACTTTTCAAAATGCTTTGAAAGAAATTACACACAATTCATTATAAAAATATATATACATGATGAGCATTGTCTCAAATTTATATCCATAATGAGTATGACAGAAATTAAGTAATTGAAAATAAATCAAGAAATAAATATAAAATAAATCCATTTATTATCATAATCAAATCAAATATATTATTTTTACGGCATAAATAAATTTTAGACAAATGTAACTCTTTTATTATCACAATAAAATTAATTCTAAAAAATATTACTCATTTAGGCAATTCTCTCTTTTCTTTGTGATATGAACAAATTCATAAATAAAAATATAAAAAGTATAAATATACATAGTTGCAATAATAATAAAAAATAATCATATAATGGATATAATATTATTATTTTTAGCTCTATTCAGTAATTTTATATTTAAGTCAGACATAATATCGACATATTTCTTTATAAATCGTAACATCATAGCTCATTTATTAGTAATAGGATTGAATTCCTACTATTCAAGTTTTAAAAATAATTAAATAATATTAATCGAGAACATTTTAAGATCTATTTAAATAATTATCAGTATTACAAATGATTCTTTTAAAATAAATTTATTTTTATCATTTTTCAAGCAACAATGTAGAATATCAATAGAATTCATTATTAATTGTGATATCATATCTTATTCTATTAATAATAACAATGAATTCCTACTACTTAAGTTTTAAAAATGATATTAATTGAGAATGTTTTAAGATCAACTAATTAAATGCGTTATATTTATCATTTTAAAATTTAAAAAAAAATAAATGATATTATTTGAGAATATTTTAATAAGATTGAATTTCTACTATTTAAGTTTTAAAAATAATTAATTAATATTAATTGAGAAAACTTTAAGATCTA
>NC_032027.1:16954873-16964417 GCF_001865875.1 Lupinus angustifolius | reverse complement strand
CTTATTCCATGTAACATTTTAAAATTTAAAAAATGATTAGATGATATTTAGTGAGAATGTTTTAATAAGATTGAATTCCTACTATTTAAGTTATAAAAATAATTAAAAATATTATTTGAGAACGTTTTAAAATATATTTAAATAATTAGTATTAAAATGATTATTTTGAAATAAATTCATTGTCTATTATTAAATGTGCAACTATTACATATCCTATTTAGTGTTTTAAATTTTAAAAAATGATTAGATGATATTAATCGAGAATGTTTTGATAAGATTGAATTCCTGCTATTTCAGTTTTAAAAATAATTAAATAATATTAATTGAAAAGCTTTTAAGATCTTTTTAAATAATTAGTATTAAAAGTGATTATTTTGAAATAATATCAACAAATTTACTTATTAATTGTAATATCGTAACTCATTCTATTAATAGTAACAATAGATTTCTCCAAAATGATTATTTTGAAATAAATTCATTGTCTACTTTTTTAAGCGAAATAGATAGTAGATCTTCAAACGTTCTCAATTAATATCATTTAATTATTTCTTAATGATTATTTTGAACGTTCTCAATTAATAAATTCATTGTCTACTTTTTTAAACGTTCTCAAAAATGATTATTTTGAAATAAATTCATTGTCTACTTTTTTAAGCGAAATAGATAGTAGATCTTCAAACGTTCTCAATTAATATCATTTAATTATTTCTTAATGATTATTTTGAACGTTCTCAATTAATAAATTCATTGTCTACTTTTTTAAACGTTCTCAAAAATGATTATTTTGAAATAAATTCATTGTCTACTTTTTTAAGCGAAATAGAATATCATTTAATTATTTAATTATTTAATTTTAATATCATAACTTATTCTATTAATAGTAACAATAGATTCATTCTATGAATAAATTTCATTATTAATATTAATATCGTAACTCATTCTATTAATAGTAACAATAGATTCTTATGATTTAAGTTTTAAAAAATGATTAAATGATATTAATTGAGAATATTTTAAGATCTACTATCTAAATGTATAATTACGACATAACCTATTTAGTATTTTAAAATTAAAAAATAATTAGATGATATTAATTGAGAATGTTTTAATTAGATTGAATTCCTACTATTCGAGTTTTAAAAATAAATAATTAAATAATATTAATTGAAAACGTTTTAAGATCTATTTAAATAATTAGTATTACAAATGATTATTTTGAATTAAATTCGCTGTCTATTATTTTTTAAGCGAGGTAGAATATCAATATATTTTTCCTTAATAATTGTAATACCATAACTCATTATATTAATAGTAACAATGGATTCCTCTTATTTAAGTATTAATATATGATTAAATAATATTAATTGAGAACGTTTTAAGATTTACTATTTAAATGTGTAATTACCATATATCATCTTTAGCGTTTTAAAATTTAAAAATAATTAGATAATAGTAATTGAGAATGTTTTAATAAGATTGAATTACTAATATTTCAGTTGTAAAAATAATTAAATAATATTAATTGCAAACGTTTTAAGATCTTTTTTAATAATTAGTATTAAAATCATTATTTTGAAATAAATTCATTGTCAATTATTTTTTAAGGGAGTTAGAATATCAACATATTTCCTTATTAATTGTAATATCATAACTCATTATATGACTAATTGAAAAGAGGAAGACAATTTCAATCATATATTTGTAGCCTCATTAAGTTTTCGCAAATTTATTATTTACGGTTATGCAAATTTATATCCATAATGAGCATTGCTTAAAATTAGCAAATCATAAATAATTTAATCAAAATATAAATTAAATCAATTAATTATTATAATCAATTATACATAATATGAAATTGAATATGCATAATATGAAAATTATACAATTTGAAACTTCCAAATAATATAGAAGAAAGTTATAACAAAAAATGACTTATCAGGATCCCTCATGATGAAAATGGATTCAACACTGAAACCCCCATCTACTCGAAAAAACATGTTTTAGATCGGATCTAGAACTTTAGTAAGTGTGGATAAACCCGAATGATAGTTGTAAGAATCAAAATAGGTTCAAAATTATATCAGTTTTTTTTCTTTTAAGACTTTTATCTCTCTGATTGGTAAAATATGAAATAAAATTATATCTATCAATAAACATATCGGTAGATAATTCATGAATGATGAAGTAATAAAAAAGTGAAATGACTATAAAATCATACTTCGTTTGATGATGGAAGAGATTAGATCTGTCTAATTAAAATAAAAAAATGTAGGAGAAGTAGTTTGTGAGTTTCAAAAGAAGAGAAGATTAAGAAGTACATTGAAATAAGAATAGAGAAGAAAATTAAGAAGTAAATTGAAAAGAAATAAGAGTAGAGAAATGAGAGATTAATTTAATGAAAATCATACCTCGTTTGATGATGGAAAAGATTAGACCTCTCTAATAAAAATGAAAAAAATGTAGGGGAAATAATTTGTGAGTTTCAAAAGAAGAGAAGATTAATAAGTAAATTGAAATAAGAATAGAGAAAAAAACTAAGAAGTAAATTGAAATGAAATAAGAGTAGATGGATGAAAGATTAATTTGATAAAAATAGACTATTTTTTGGACAATCTATTTTCACATATATTTATATTAAGATAATAGAAGAAAAATATAGTGTGTGAGAGTTCATTATAAGAATACGTGGACATTTTGGAGGGGAGAAAATTAAGGAAATGATGACATGTGTCAATGATGACATGACAATGAGCTTAAGTTAATGAGATGGTGACATGTATCAATAATGAGATTTTTTTGTTATATAGATAATAGATAGATATCGTGGTTGAGTTAAGTGGTGTAGGAGAAGAATACCAATTTTTTTTTGTAACATTTTTTACTAAATAGATTTTTAAAACTAAATGTTTAACTAAAAACCAGAATTGTAGGTAACCAAAGGTCTTCTAATTGCAGATTAAAAAATCGAATAGTTGGTAACATTGGTTCTCACACATCTAAAAATGCTCTTTAAATTTTTTTGTATTTTTTGTATTTTGTATTTTGTATTTTTGAGTTTATAAATAAGGACAAAATTGAGTATCGACAAAATTTATAAATTTTTAATGAGTGAAATGTGATAATTGCTAACTCTACAGTTATGCTCGATTAAAATTTTTAATGACCTAGGTTGGAGGGAAGGTGTAAATGAAAAACGTTAGTTATGTTGGCCATTGAAGAGTCTAAATTTTATTTGGAAAAAACAAAAAGGTTGAATGAAAAATCTGGAAAAAATATAGTACTTTTGTTCTATATATATATAATTCGGTCAAATGCAAGGAATAATAATAAATTAGCTATAATTTAAGCACATGGGAATTTAACAAAGGAGAGGACTTGAATACAACTAGTCATCTAAAAAGATCAAATGAAGACTATCAATTTTGTTTTTCCATTCTATTATAACAACAACCAATTATATGACTTATAATAATTATATCTCTTCTTCTTGTGGGGCTGATCCACACTGAAATCAGCCATGAAATAGCCTGAATCGGTTGCACACAAGTGAGTGTCAGAATATATGTATTTTTTTTGTACTACCAAAAGTATTTTTTAATTTTTTGTTAAGGAATTAATTTCTTTTGGGTTTCGTCATTGCCCCTCCCTATAAGTATCACTCCAAGAAATTGAACCACCGACCTTGAGAATTCAATAGGGTCTTACACCACTAGACCAATACTATTTATTCTCATATGAGTATATGGAGAAATTATATGCTTCGAGATGAACTATTCAAATCAAATTCTCACCTTGATAATACATTAATAATTTAAAACTAAATGAGTTTATGGTAAATAAATGATAGAGATGTGATTGAAGTATTCATCTTACATCATCAAATAATTTGGCTGGAATTCAGTAGGACCTTACACTACTAGAGGGGATTAGGGGATCACTGTAATTTTGTGTTATTTTATGTGCCAAGATATGATTAGTTGAAAAAATATTTAATAATTACAATTTTAACTTAAATAGTTTTTTCAACCAATCAGAGAGTTGATGATACATAGAGTAATACATATGTGGGATTTGAATTGAGGGAGAACGACCCTGGCCCAGTCTCACAGCATTGTCGATGTGGAGGTATGAATTCTATGAGTTGCGATTGATTATTTAGACATGCAATGACAAAAACAAATACTGAAAATAGTTGTAACATCCATGTCTCAATTAGTTTGTTATTGAATTATGAGTTCTGGTACACATAGGTGGTCTTTCATAGTCACCAAATTTGACAAAAAATGACATGCATTTCCCACTCATTCTCAGGTTTAGGCGTGCGAATAAACAGGATTTAACATTCTCAAATAGTGATAAAATAGACATCGGAGAATTTTTAGATCTAATCAATCAAAACTTCACAAAATTATATTAAAATATTAATTTTTATTTTTTATTTTTACTTTTAGTTGAATAAGATTATCTAATAGGTTTATGATATAAAATGAGACATAAATAAAGACATAAAATAATTTATTTTTTATTCTTTATTGAAGTATAATTACGCTGGGACATGAGGACATCCTTGAACCCAAATTAAATAGTATTAAGAAGGACTTTTATTTTCATGTTTTTGTCATTATGTAATAGGCACGAATAGCCGCAACGTTTTACGAGGATTCAGATTTTGATAATAGATACTCCAAACTTTTGGTACATCAAGAGCTTTTACCAATATAAATTTAGGAAAAAGAATATGCATTAACAATATATAAATTTTACATATTATTATTATATTACTCATAATTTATGTTTAATTATTATTAATTTTTTTTAAAAATAATTTAAATGAATGATAAATAATATGTTGACGAATGTGTATAAATCTTTATACTCTTTTTTATCAGAAAAAGTAAATTTTATTAAATTAGGATAATTACAAAAAATATTAAAAACATAGATCATAACAACAAATAAAACAAAAACAGTTAATGATTTTGAGGCATACTAGGAGATTAGCTACCCAGGCTTAATAATAAATTGAATTTATATTCTTCTATCCATTGATACAAAGACAAGATTTAATCATTGAGGATTCAAGAATTTGAGGAAGAGAAGACTTAATCTGGTTTGGTTGTTCTTAACTAACTAAATTATCCAAATAGTAACTAACCAAATAACTAACCAAATGATACTCCAAAATTTCTAGTATTTCCTATCTTTCATGAGGCCCATGTGAGTGATCAAATGAAGATTGGTGCATGAATATTACAGTAATATAATTTAGGATGTTAATCATATTTATGAGGATACCTCATCCAAAATTATTTTTTACATTCATAAAAGATAGAATTTATTACATTCATATAAGAAAAATAAACAATTATAGTTCAAATCAATAACTCCTTGATATAAACTTCTTTTTTTATACATTTATTACATTCATAAAAGATAGAATTTATCTTTTGTTTATCAGGGAAGGATTGTTCTGTTGGTAAGTTGTGAGTTTAAATCTTGAGACAAACAGACCTAAACTTATTTTAAAAAAAGTGATCTTTTATTTTAAAGAAAATTATATGGATATTTCATCACAAATAATTAAAAAGAGATAAATAATATTTATTTAAATCAATTAAAGAACGAATAAGTAGAAGAGTCATATCCTAATATTTTAAAGTTTTAAGTTAAGATGTACTATTAAACTCACTTATATTCTTCTTTCACTTGGATCAAGATATCTCAACAAGTGATATAAAAGCCGATGATTCAATGACTCAACCAAGTTATGAAGGGATAAGTGACAATAGATCCATGTGAATGAGCTCATAGACCTAATAATGCCTTAAGATTTTGATTCAAGATGTAATGTTAAATACATTCATATACTTCTTTCGTTTAGCCAACCAGTCCATGGAAAAACAAGTTAGTCCACGAATGAAATCTACTAACAATCTTAATCCCTAAATAATATATATATATATATATATATTGACTAAAATGAGGATCGGGTAAGTATTAAACTTTGTTTACAAATAATAAAGTTCTACAAAAAAATATGTAAGTGATAGATGGTTGAGCTTCTCTAATATATTTTTCTTGATGTGCATCAGTCTATATCATTAAACAGTATGAATGTGTGAAATTATTGTACTCATTCAATAAATCAACATCAAAATTTGATATAAATTACATACATATTAAATTTTAAAATACAAATTAGAAAAGTTTTACCAAAGATATAAATGTATGTGGTGACCATTATAGCAAAGTTATCATTGGAGTGACGTGTGACGACTTTTCTTCATAAGAAATCATAAATACCTTTCCCGGATTAACAAAATTCTCTAAAACCAAAGCATTATAAATACATCACTTTGCTTTAAGATATTACACACGCAGCTAGAGTAGCTTGCAAACAGAACTTTAACTTTCTAATTTCATACATTCCTATATATATATTTATACTTTCAAATGGAATCTTCTTTATCCTCAATTCAAACTAGAGTTGAAAACATTAAGGGATTTTCCTCAAACTTTGATATGTACTTGTTTGTGAATCCTTCAGCTTATGATACTGCATGGTTAGCAATAATACCTGATTCCAAATATCCTTCTCAACCCATGTTTAAGAGTTACTTGGATTGGTTGCTTAACAACCAAAATTTAGAAGGGTTTTGGGGAGAGAGTGACACATTTGGCAAACCCACTATTCAAGCTCTTTCTGCAACCATTGTTTCCATGGTTGCACTCAAAAAGTGGAAAACTGGGGCATCCATGATTCAGAAAGGTATATATATGTTGTTAGTTATAATTCTTTTACACTCATTCATTCAATAAAAAATGTCAATTATTTTATTTAGTTAATTAACATATGGTTTGTTGGATTTGTAGGCATGAGCTTTATTGACGCAAATGGTGAGAAGCTGCTCAATGAAGTAAAGGAAAATTGCCCTCTTTGGTTTGCTATTGTTTTTCCAGCCACACTTGAATTAGCAGAAGAAATTGGTTTAGAAGTTGCATTCCCTGAAGCAGCATTAGAGATCATATCATATATCTCTAGATGCCGGGAAAGTTACCTTAACAAGTACTTATACTCCTATATAAATAAATGTGTTAAAATACTCCTATATGTGAGGGAATACACTTGGTACTACCAAAAAAATACTCTTATGTAAATAAGTGTGTTAAAGTATAAAAATATTGATGTTGATGTTTGAAACCTTAAAATAACATGTTGATGTTTGAAACCTTAAAATAATTAACATAACCTTGAATGATTTTTTGTAGGGAAGAGGCTGTAGGGAATTTGCATTATTACCCTCAGTTGCTCTCATACCTTGAAGCTTTGCCTCGTTGTTATGTTAGTGAAGAAGATATAAGTAACAATTTGAGTAAAGATGGTTCAATGTTCCAATCTCCCTCTGCCTCAGCAAAAGCATTCATGGTTACTGGAAACCAAGAATGTCTCACTTATTTGCAGTCCCTAGCTCAAAAATTCCCAAATGGAGGTTTTGATTCCTAGCTCTATGTCCTATCTAATGATTTTCTATACTCATATTAATTATATTATACTCACCATGCTTATACCTATTTCATAACCATTGTCATCAACCATTATTGTATCAAATTTTAAATGCTTTCTTATCAATGAGTTTGTAAAGAAGGGTAACAAGAGAAATTAATGCATGGTGGTGTACCAATGCTCTCTTAATTACATATAAAACCTTAATTTTCAATAAACTCAAAGTACTATAAATTAATCTCATTAAAGTGTGATTAAAAGTTTGAAATTACTACAAACAAGATGTCAGTCTAATGGTGTAAGGTATTGCTAGATCCCAAAATGACCAAAAATTCAATGATTTGATTCCTGAGAGCGACACTTATTAGGAATGACAAACACATACCCAGAAAAAATTAATTCAAGTGAGAATATCGTTCCTAGTACCCAAAAAAAAGTTTAAAATTATTCATCCACAATTATTCAATAATTTTGTTACTAAAAGTGTGCAAGTATAATGAGTAGGTTGAGAATGACATTTTTGTCTTAAATGAAGCTATGAAAATTAAAAAAGCAACTATATATTCTACTTGTTAATTTTAATCTCATTTTGGTCGTGCAGTACCACAGGCATATCCCATGGACGAGGACCATATAAAGCTATGCATTGTCAACCAATTACAGAAGTTAGGCTTGGGTGAGAACTTTGTAGGAGAGATTGAAGTGCTTTTGGCAGAAGTTTACAGGTCAAAACCCTTCTCAAAAAGTCCTATCTGGATAAAATAACCATAATAAATTTGAATAGTTATTACTTTTTTTATATCAGATTTAATAGAAATTAGTTATTTGAGACCATAATAATTTTCTAACATTAACAAAAAAAAATATAAAATTAAAATATTAGCTGTAATTTTTTTTCAATGGCTGAATAGATTACTTGTGTATAACCGGGTATTTTAGATTTTTAAAAATCAACAATTTTATAGGTTAAAACTTATAATTTTTTTATTGCGAAATAATTTTTTTAATATTTATACATTAACAGTTAAATAGTTTTATACAGTATAAAAAATTATCATACATTATTTATGTTTAATTATCACTCACATAAAAAATATTATATATGATTGTGTAAAAAATATTACAATGGAAATGTATAGATATTAAATTCAAAGAAAAGTATCATGAGAAATTATAAACTACTAATTTATATGACTAAAAACTATAAACTCATAATTATTTTTATGTTTGTTTAGTTGAAGTTTAGGATTAATATTTGAATTAGTATTGGTAATAGCATTGGGAATATGATTAGGATTATGATTTGGATTAGGATTTGTATAAGGATTCGGATTAGGATTTGGATTAGAATTAAGATTAGGATTCGTATTAGGACTAGGATTAGGACTAGGATTAGGATTAGGATTAGGATTAGGATTAGGATTCAGATTAGGATTAGGATTAGGATAAGATTAGGATTATGATTAGGATTATGATTAGGATTAGCATTAGCATTAGCATTAGGATTAGGATTCATATTAGGATTGGGATTGGGATTGGGATTGGGATTGGGATTGGGATTAGGATTAGTATTGGGATTAGGATTAGGATAAGTATTTGGATTAGGATTAGGATTATGATTAGGATAAGGATTCAGATTAGGATAGGGAATATGATTAGGAATAGGATTTGGATTAGGATTAGGATTAGGATTAGGATTAGGATTAGGATTAGGATTAGGATTAGGATTTGGATTAGGATAACGATTAGGATTAGGATAAGGATTAGCAATAGGATTAGGATTAGGATTAGGATTAGGATTCAGATTAGGACTAGGATTAGGATTAGGATTTGGATTTGGATTAGGATTTGGATTAGAATTCGTATTAGGATTCAGATTCGGATTAGGATTAGGATTTAGATTAGTATTTGGATTAGGATTAAGATTAGGATTAGGATCTGGATTCAGATTAGGATTAGGATTGGGAATAGGATTAGGATTAGGATTTGGATTAGGATTAGGATTAGGATTAAGATTAGGTTTAGGATTAGGATTAGGAT
>NC_032027.1:16912243-16954773 GCF_001865875.1 Lupinus angustifolius | reverse complement strand
AGGATTCAGATAAGGATTAGGATAGGGAATAGGATTAGGATTAGGATTTTGATTAGGATTAGGATTAGGATTTGGATGAGGATTAGGATTAGGATTAGGATTAGGATAACGATTAGGATTAGAATTCGAATTAGGATTGGTTATAGCATTGGGAATATGACTAGGTCAGATTAGGATTTCTATTAGGATTTGGATTAGGATTGGGATTAGAATTAGGATTAGCATTAGATTAGGACTAGGATTAGGATTAGGATTAGGAATAAGATTAGGATTAGGATTAGGATTAGGATTAGGATTTGAATTAGGATTAGGATTAGGATTAGGATTAGCATTCAGATTAGGATTTTGATTTGGATTTGGATTAGAATTTGGATTGGGATTGAGATTGGGATTGGGATTTGGATTCGGATTCGGATTAGGATTAGGATTAGGATTAGGACTAAGATGAGTACTAGGATGAGGATTGGGATTAGGATCTGGATTAGGATTAGGATTTGGATTAGAATTAGGATTAGGATTAGGATTAGGATTAGGATTAGGATTAGGAGTAGGATTAGGATTAGGATTAGGATTAGGATTAGGATTAGGATTAGGATTAGGATTAGGATTAGGATTAGTATTAGGATTAGGATTAGGAATAGGATTAGGATTCCGATTAGGATTAGAATTATGATTAGGATTAGGATTTGGATTAGGATTTGGATTAGAGTTCGTATTAGGATTCAGATTTGGATTAGGATTAGGATTCAGATTAGTATTTGGATTAGGATTAAGATCAGGATTAGGATCTGGATTCAGATTAGGATTAGGATTTGGAATAGGATTAGGATTAGGATTTGGATTAGGATTAGGATTAGGATTAGGATTAAGATTAGGTTTAGGATTAGGATTAGGATTAGGATTAGGATTTGGATTAGGATTAGGATTAGGATTAGGATTAATATTAGGATTAGGAATAGGATTAGGATTCCGATTAGGATTAGAATTATGATTAGGATTAGGATTAGGATTTTGATTTGGCTTAGCATTAGCATTAGCATTAGGACTAGGATTTAGATTAAGATTTGGATTGGGATTGGGATTGGTATTGGGATTGGGATTGGGACTCAGATTAGGATTGGGATTAGGATTAGGATTAGGATTAGGATTAGGAATAGGATGAGGATTAGGATTAGGATCAGGATCAGGATCAGGATCAGGATCAGGATTATGATTAGGATTAGGATTAGCATTAGGATTAGGATTAGGATTAGGATTAGGATTAGGATTAGGATTAGGATTAGGATTAGGATTAGGATTAGGATTGGGATTGGGATTAGGAATGGGTTTAGGATTGGGATTGGTATTAGGATTAGGATTAGGATTCAGATTAAGATTGAGATTTGAATTAGGATTAGGATCCAGATACGGATTAGGACTAGGATTAAGATTAGGATTCGGATTAGGATTAGTATTGAGATTAGGATTAGGATTAGTATTTGGATAAGGATTAGGATGAGGATAAGGACTATGATTATGATTCAGATTAGGATTAGGATTGGGAATAGGATTAGGATTAGGATTAGGATTAGGATTAGGATTAGGATTTGGATTAGGATTAGGATTAGGATTTATTTTTCTAATTTTATCAATTTTAGATCCATCAATCCTATCATCATAAGGCTGCCAAATGGAACAACCATGAGTGCCAAACATTGTGGCACTGTCAAGTTATCTGATAGATTGATCATGTATGATGTCTTACTTGTACTAAAATGCATCTTTCTAGGCTTTCAATCAGGGACTAAAGGTTTTATCATCCTTAACCTCAACAAAAGGGAAAATTTTATCTCAAGAAATGTTATGTTTCATGAGCACATTCTACCCTACAAGCCAACAAATATCTATCATTCTTGTTCCAATAAAGAATCCACTCATTATCAATATGAAGAAAGAGAGACCAATGATCTAAGCTTTCTTGACCCTCCATCCACTATTCCTCAACCTTCTCCCAACCTCACATCCACCAATGACATCCCTTCTAAAACCTTGAATTAAAATTCCAATGTTCAACCTCCTACTTTCATTCCTAGTAATCACAATGATTTTGATTCTCTTAGAAGATCAACTAGGACAAGGTTTGCTCCATCTTATTTTCGTGATTTTCATTGTAGCCTCCTAATATTAAGTAGGACAAGCTCTACTCCATCTTACATGGGTATATAAAATTAAGTACAATTCTGATGGTAGTGTTGAAAGACATGACGACATGTTAGTGACAAAAGGATATACCTATAGAGAAGGCATTGATTACTTTGATACATTTGCTCCTATTATTAAGCTCACCATATTCTATAATATTGAACCTTCTGCCTAGGTATACTACTTTGCCATTAACCTGGCCTCTTGTCTTTCAACTCTACCATTAGAATTGTAATTAATTTTACATACCCATTTGGCACCTATGGCACTCTTGTTTGGTGGGAGATCAACAATGGACCATGTATTATTCAATGCAAGAGCGTATAACTCATCTTGCATTGCCTTGATCCATTCTAGTTGTATACTTGCTTGATTATATGTTTTGGGTTCAACATTGATGACTATTGACAAAACATAATTCAATTGAGAAGAAGATAACTTGTCATAGGACAAGAGTTTTGAGAGAGGATGTTTCATACCTGGAGTTGAAGAAGGAGCAGTGGAGCTTATGAGGCTACAATGAAAATCACACAAATAGGATGGAGTAGACCTTGTCCTAGTTGATCTTCTAAGAGAATCAAAGTCATTGTGATTACTAGGAATGGAAGCAGGAGGTTGAATATTGAAATTTTAATTCAAGGTTTCAGAAGGTGTGTGTGGTTGGGAGAAGGTTGAGGAATAGTGGATGGAGGGCCAAATAGAACAACCACGAGTGCCAAACATTGTGCTATATAGATTAATCATGTACCATGATGTCTTACGTGTACCAAAATTTCAATATAACCTTGTTTCTTGCAACAAACTTGGTAAGTCTCTAAACTACAAATTCATATTTGATGACTTCCAATTAGTATTAGCAATTAGGTCTGTCCTACTCACCCAGCCCATGTCAAGATATTGCCAACCAAAATTAGAGCAGGCATGGGCATGCCCGTTTTTAAATAGGGCATGAAATATCATGTCATGCCTGCCCTAAACATGGGCAGATCGGGCTTGCGGGCTGTCCTAAATTAAAAAGAAACTAAAACTGATCTAGTACATGAAACATTGTAAGATATTATATATTGTCTCTTATTTTTTATTTCACTGCTGAAACATTACAATATTCTTGTTATCATACTTGAGATTATATGGATGCATAGTGTGATTCAAAAACAAAACATAACACATTGTTTTGCATAAACCGAACATGCAGTTAATTGGTAAGATATTATATTTTGGAAAATTGTTATATTGTACTCGAGTAGTGAGAACGTGAATTACTATTGTCATACTTGGCCCATCAAATTTCTTATTGTAGTATTTATTGATGTTCATGGGTCATCCTACTAGCTCATTTGAAATGTACGTGGATGAAAATGGCATGTTGGCGGACATTTTAAAGCGATGAACACATTTTTCATGCTCTGCCACCCAAAAACGTGCGGGCGAGCTCATGGGCATGACCCAAATTGCTATTGATACTCATAATGTTTAATTGAGGATATGATTACATTGAAGATTATTGGACATGCTAAAGCTTGTAATGGACTTTATGAACTCAAGATGACCCATCAATAAGGAAACTTAAACTTTTAAACTTCTAGTTTAATTGGTGCTAAAGAACCTTGTGTACCTTTTTTGTTCTTTATCAATTTAGGCTAGACTATCCCTCACATTTTGTTTTACATAATGTATGCAAACTTTTTCTTTATGCTAACTTTAATGCTACTAAAGTTTGTGATTACAGTCATATGGCTCGACAAACCAAATTGCCCTTTATTTACAGTGAGAATAGGAGTAAATCTTCATTTTGATATGTTACATATGGACATTTGGGGTCTTATTACAATTATCTCTATTCATGGTTACAAGTATTTTCTTACCAATGTTGATGATTTAGTAGATACACTTCGATCTTCTTCATGAGATCTAAATAAGAAACTCAACTTTTGGTGCACAACTTTGTCAAGATAGCACAAACTCAATTTCACAAAAATGTTAAAGTAATTAGAAGTGACAATGGTGCAGAATTTCTCATGTCATCCTTTTATCAAGAGTTAGGCATCCTCCATCAAACCTCTTGCGTTGAAACCCCTCAACAAAATTCCATAATTGAAAGAAAGCATAAACATTTATTAAATGTTACTATATCTCTCATTTTTCAATCAAAACTGTATAATAGTTTCTCGTGTTATGCAATCAAGATGCTATATAAACCTTTGTTTTGCATATAGCCTTGTTAACCATATATCTTAACTTGATCCTAGAGCTAGAAAATGCACCTTTCTAGGCTTTCAATCAGGGACTAAAGGTTTTATCCTCCTTGACCTTAACAACATGGAAACTTTTATCTCAAGAAATGTTATTTTTCATGAGCACTTATCTCAAGAAATGTTATTTTTCATGAGCACATTCTACCCTACAAGCCAACAAATATCTATCATTCTTGTTCCAATAAAGAATCCACTCATTATCAATATGAAGAAAGAGAGACCAATGATCTAAGCTTTCTTGACCCTCCATCCACTATTCCTCAACCTTCTCCCAACCACACACACCTTCTGAAACCTTGAATTAAAATTTCAATATTCAACCTCCTGCTTCCATTCCTAGTAATCACAATGACTTTGATTCTCTTAGAAGATCAACTAGGACAAGGTCTACTCCATCCTATTTGTGTGATTTTCATTGTAGCCTCATAAGCTCCACTGCTCCTTCTTCAACTCCAGGTATGAAACATCCTCTCTCAAAACTCTTGTCCTATGACAAGTTATCTTCTTCTCAATTGAATTATGTTTTGTCAATAGTCATCAATGTTGAACCCAAAACATATAATCAAGCAAGTATACAACTAGAATGGATCAAGGCAATGCAAGATGAGTTATACGCTCTTGCATTGAATAATACATGGTCCATTGTTGATCTCCCACCAAACAAGAGTGCCATAGGTGCCAAATGGGTATGTAAAATTAATTACAATTCTAATGGTAGAGTTGAAAGACAAGAGGCCAGGTTAATGGCAAAGTAGTATACCTAGGCAGAAGGTTCAATATTATAGAATATGGTGAGCTTAATAATAGGAGCAAATGTATCAAAGTAATCAATGCCTTCTCTATAGGTATATCCTTTTGTCACTAACATGTCGTCATGTCTTTCAACACTACCATCAGAATTGTACTTAATTTTATATACCCATGTAAGATGGAGTAGAGCTTGTCCTACTTAATATTAGGAGGCTACAATGAAAATCACGAAAATAAGATGGAGCAAACCTTGTCCTAGTTGATCTTCTAAGAGAATCAAAATCATTGTGATTACTAGGAATGAAAGTAGGAGGTTGAACATTGGAATTTTAATTCAAGGTTTTAGAAGGGATGTCATTGGTGGATGTGAGGTTGGGAGAAGGTTGAGGAATAGTGGATGGAGGGTCATGAAAGCTTAGATCATTGGTCTCTCCTTCCTCATGTTGATAAATAGTGGATTCTTAATTGGAACAAGAATGACCAAGATTGTTGGCTTGTAGGGTAGAATGTGCTCATGAAACATAACATTTCTTGAGATAAAATTTTCCCTTTTGTTGAGGTTAAGGATGATAAAACCTTTAGTCCCTGATTGAAAGCCTAGAAAGATGCATTTTAGTACAAGTAAGACATCATACATGATCAATCTATCAGATAACTTGACAGTGCCACAATGTTTGGCACTCATGGTTGTTCCATTTGGCAGCCTTATGATGATAGGATTGATGGATCTAAAATTGATAAAATTAGAAAAATAAGAACTTACCAAAATTATTAATTTAAAATTAGAGTTTAAATAAGTGAGATGTTGGACCAGACTGCTACCGGGGAGTCTCCAACCATCTGGGAGTTCCATTGTTACATGGGTATGTGAAAAGTCACACGTGACACACCACGTCTTAAACCAAAACCTTAAGGCATTAGTTCTATGGGCCTTTCCTTGTTATAAACTCTTTCACTCCTCCCTACCTATCCAATGTGGGACTTCACACTTAAATAAACCAAACATGAGAAGTTTCTACACTCTGGATAAACTATATATCACTAAGAAGCACTATTTTATGTACATCAAACATTTGATAAAAAAACGAAAATGAAAGACACGTCACATATTAAACAAAATAACTATTTTATATATAAAACAAGATGAATATGATTATCATTCAACAATTTTTACATTTAAAATGAGATTATAACTCTGTACAATATTAACTCATGATTGTACAAAGAGAATACTGCAATACATATATCATTGTTCAAAGATGAAAAGGTTGGAGTTGGAATCAAATATATGGTAGAGGTTTTTATATATTTTCTTTCTCCCAAATCTTTCTTCAATTTTTTTGGTCTGTAAAAGTGATATTATTAAACCTAAGGAATTTGCGACACAGTAGAATAAGATACTATGGCCTTGTCTCTCCTTCTTCAATTGTTCTAAATGAAGCCAAGCCCAATTTTCATTGGCATGAACACTTTTCCATATCCATTGATTAAGGCAAAAGGAGAAACTTGATGTGCAGTGAAATCCATCCTCTTGTTGTTTGAACGATATACTGAGCTGAGATTTTGGTTATTAAGCTTAATGACTGGACGAGGAGAAAGAGGCTTAATGGTTCTACTCACAGGAAGGTATATTGCTTTGTTTATATTCTCCACCATATCTGTATCAGAGTCAAATGTGTTTTTAGAGTTGTAGAACATTTGAAAAACTTTGAAACATGATAGATGAAGTAGCTTCGTAGGCTTGGACAAATCACTTAGTCCATCATCAATCATAACATGTTCAAAGAACTCTTTCCTCTTTTCCCCAATAGTTTCTCTTATACATGCAATTGAATCTTCAATGTCAAGTTCTGGACTCTCTACCATGTTCAGAAAAACTGAATTCAATTTTCCATCTTCCTTTTCCTTCTGTATTGTATTTACACACATGATTAAATATATCAACTTTCATTCAAAACTTTAATTAACGTAAAGATATACAAGGAGAAGATAATAGTGTAAATTATTACCTGATAGCTTAATACATCATTTAAAAGGCGAGAAAGGATCATCAGCAATTTTGTTAGAGATTCATATTGGATTGGTCTGAGTTTCTCCTTCGGTAAGATTGGTTTCAGAAAGCATGAGGCTGGAAGCACTATGTTATGTGTGGCAATGGAGGTCATGCTCGTTTTCATGTAATAATCCATGGATGGTGTGTCCCCATTTCTGCTCCATTTTGCTTCTATGAGCCATGCAAGGAAAGTTTCATACCACTTCACAGAAGCAACAAAAACACATTTCCTAGCGTGATTAATTATCATGTTCATGTTGTGGATAATACTTACAAAACTATATACAAATATGTTTGTATTTCTTACAAGATCTTGCAGGCTTCTTGAGATATCAGTTGTTCCTTCTTGTAGGAGATACCTACCATTAACCTCACTTACAAGGTTATCAAGGGCATCAAATATTGTCTTGCTGTGACTGCTTAAGCCCTTGGAATCCCATCTGTCATCAAATAATTTTGAAGTTGAGAGGTAACTTTAAAAATCATTATGGATTATAGACCAGGTCATGTTTCTTTACTTTTCAATCGAATAGTTAAAATTCTCGGTGTTATTCTTCTACTCTGCCTTATTTCTTTTGTTTGCTTACTTCTTCCACAAGCATGCTAATTAATAGAAATTGTGTACCTTCCAACCGCATATGTGAGAGCTTCAAGTTCAGTAGAAGACCCTATCATGTCAAAGAAATCATCTGCAACAGTGATTATAATTCCACTCTTAGCTGAAAGCATTCGAATGTAAGAGTCATGAGGGATGAAAGTGGTAGAAGCAGCAACAGCAAAGTAACAATAAGTAGTTTTCTCTCTGCCAAATCCCATATTACTAATGCCCCACTCTTCAGTCCACCTATATATGTATATCATAACACCACAAGTTTCAATTATATAAGTATCCAAATATATATTTTAAATTAATACAAATTTCATTGATTTAAATAAAATAAAAAAGCATACAAATGTACTATACCTTTTGAGTTCCTCCAACTCTTTTTTGAATATGGATTGCTTAAACTCGAAGTTTTGGATGGCAAGTTGTAGCAGTTCATTATTATAGTGATGTGAAATCCTACAAAAATATAAAATTATATCTATTCTCTTCTCTATATGTTAACATTGTAAATAAATAAGTGGACGTGGAACTATATATATATATATATATATTTATATTTATATATGAATGAATACCTATTGTATGAAGCTTTTCCTTTCCACAGAACATTGGCTTCTTTTTCTTCAATCCACATTCTGTGCTCTAAATGATCCAAGCGGGTAAACCATGGAATATTCAACTCATGCTCAATCTACAAATTGAAGTGTGAAAAGGTTGAATTATTTATTTTATATTTTTACAAGTAAAGTTGAACTTTATTTTATCAACCTATATGCATAGTACAGAAACGTCATACTCGTATGCAAGAAATTCTGCGTCCGAAATTTGTTTTGATTATGTACAAATTATAAAACATGGATTTAATTTTGATACACCATCGTATATTATTTTTTAGAACAATAATGATATATACTTTTATAAAATTATATACAGATGTTTCAGAAGATGTACTTTAAAGTGACATTTTATCATATATATTACCTTTCTTATAATTGTAGATAATTGTAGATTGATTTATAAAAAAGATATATCAATTTTTGGGTGCATTTAGAAGTTTGTTGAGGGATGAGGCACATATGCACACGTTTTAAAATAATAGTAGACATATTCTTTACACACACGTTTTAAAGGTTTTTGTGGTTTTATTAACTAGTAAGAAAAGGAAGAGTTTGCATTTGTTTAACATGAAATAGAATTAAGACCATTTAGTAAGAGTTAATTAGATTTGACCTGTTTCATGTCTCCATTTCCAGCTGAAACGAATTTGTGAAGAAAATTCCTTGAAAAGCTTCTAGCTTCATCAAGTTCATATTCTTCACGGAACCCAAGGTTTGAGGCTCTATAGACATTAAGTATTGCACTTGAAAATTGATCATAATCTTTCTCAATTTCATCTCTAATTTTATCATCATATAGAAACCAACAAAAGATTGCTGCATATATAAACATATTAATAAGTTAAGAAATATATATAGGAAATTCAAATGAATGAAATATAGTCAATCCAAAAGCCATAATACATACAAGGTGATATCTTATATCCATGCATCCTCAGAAGCTGAAATGCAAGAGAGTCTTTGTGCAGTTGAGTAGCAATCATATTTGACCCTTTTACCCATGAATGTTGCTCATTGTAATTCCTAACAATCAAATATAAACTTTGTTATGTTACGTGTACAATATATTTTTTTTAAAAAAGATGGTTATTTTACACAGTATATCACAACTTCAACTAAACAAACATAAAAATAATTATGAGTTTATAGTTTTTAGTCATATAAATTAGTAGTTTATAATTTCTCATGATACTTTTCTTTGAATTTAATATCTATACATTTCCATTGTAATATTTTTTACACAATCATATATAATATTTTTTATGTGAGTGATAATTAAACATAAATAATGTATGATAATTTTTTATACTGTATAAAACTATTTAACTGTTAATGTATAAATATTAAAAAAATTATTTCGCAATAAAAAAATTATAAGTTTTAACCTATAAAATTGTTGATTTTTAAAAATCTAAAATACCCGGTTATACACAAGTAATCTATTCAGCCATTGAAAAAAAATTACAGCTAATATTTTAATTTTATATTTTTTTTTGTTAATGTTAGAAAATTATTATGGTCTCAAATAACTAATTTCTATTAAATCTGATATAAAAAAAGTAATAACTATTCAAATTTATTATGGTTATTTTATCCAGATAGGACTTTTTGAGAAGGGTTTTGACCTGTAAACTTCTGCCAAAAGCACTTCAATCTCTCCTACAAAGTTCTCACCCAAGCCTAACTTCTGTAATTGGTTGACAATGCATAGCTTTATATGGTCCTCGTCCATGGGATATGCCTGTGGTACTGCACGACCAAAATGAGATTAAAATTAACAAGTAGAATATATAGTTGCTTTTTTAATTTTCATAGCTTCATTTAAGACAAAAATGTCATTCTCAACCTACTCATTATACTTGCACACTTTTAGTAACAAAATTATTGAATAATTGTGGATGAATAATTTTAAACTTTTTTTTGGGTACTAGGAACGATATTCTCACTTGAATTAATTTTTTCTGGGTATGTGTTTGTCATTCCTAATAAGTGTCGCTCTCAGGAATCAAATCATTGAATTTTTGGTCATTTTGGGATCTAGCAATACCTTACACCATTAGACTGACATCTTGTTTGTAGTAATTTCAAACTTTTAATCACACTTTAATGAGATTAATTTATAGTACTTTGAGTTTATTGAAAATTAAGGTTTTATATGTAATTAAGAGAGCATTGGTACACCACCATGCATTAATTTCTCTTGTTACCCTTCTTTACAAACTCATTGATAAGAAAGCATTTAAAATTTGATACAATAATGGTTGATGACAATGGTTATGAAATAGGTATAAGCATGGTGAGTATAATATAATTAATATGAGTATAGAAAATCATTAGATAGGACATAGAGCTAGGAATCAAAACCTCCATTTGGGAATTTTTGAGCTAGGGACTGCAAATAAGTGAGACATTCTTGGTTTCCAGTAACCATGAATGCTTTTGCTGAGGCAGAGGGAGATTGGAACATTGAACCATCTTTACTCAAATTGTTACTTATATCTTCTTCACTAACATAACAACGAGGCAAAGCTTCAAGGTATGAGAGCAACTGAGGGTAATAATGCAAATTCCCTACAGCCTCTTCCCTACAAAAAATCATTCAAGGTTATGTTAATTATTTTAAGGTTTCAAACATCAACATGTTATTTTAAGGTTTCAAACATCAACATCAATATTTTTATACTTTAACACACTTATTTACATAAGAGTATTTTTTTGGTAGTACCAAGTGTATTCCCTCACATATAGGAGTATTTTAACACATTTATTTATATAGGAGTATAAGTACTTGTTAAGGTAACTTTCCCGGCATCTAGAGATATATGATATGATCTCTAATGCTGCTTCAGGGAATGCAACTTCTAAACCAATTTCTTCTGCTAATTCAAGTGTGGCTGGAAAAACAATAGCAAACCAAAGAGGGCAATTTTCCTTTACTTCATTGAGCAGCTTCTCACCATTTGCGTCAATAAAGCTCATGCCTACAAATCCAACAAACCATATGTTAATTAACTAAATAAAATAATTGACATTTTTTATTGAATGAATGAGTGTAAAAGAATTATAACTAACAACATATATATACCTTTCTGAATCATGGATGCCCCAGTTTTCCACTTTTTGAGTGCAACCATGGAAACAATGGTTGCAGAAAGAGCTTGAATAGTGGGTTTGCCAAATGTGTCACTCTCTCCCCAAAACCCTTCTAAATTTTGGTTGTTAAGCAACCAATCCAAGTAACTCTTAAACATGGGTTGAGAAGGATATTTGGAATCAGGTATTATTGCTAACCATGCAGTATCATAAGCTGAAGGATTCACAAACAAGTACATATCAAAGTTTGAGGAAAATCCCTTAATGTTTTCAACTCTAGTTTGAATTGAGGATAAAGAAGATTCCATTTGAATGCAAAGATATTTATATAGGAATGTATGAAATTAGAAATTTAAAGTTCTGTTTGCTAGCTACTCTAGCTGCTTTGTGTAATATCCCAAAGCAAAGTGATGTATTTATAATGAGCAAAACTACTCATGGAGGGAAAGTATCGTGTAAAAATAAAAGTGTAGTGTAAAACAATGTAAAAACAAAAATGAAATAATAATTATATACTTCTATTTATATCTATAACAATATTTTATCCTTAAAACTAAGTGTAAACAAATATTTTGCTCTATATTAATGAAGAGATAGTAGCTACTTATAATGCTTTGGTACGACAGAATTTTGTTCGTATGGGAAATGTGTTTATCATTTCTCATGAAGAAAAGTCGTACACGTCATTCCAAATTTCAATAATAACTTTGCTATAATTGTCACTACATACATTAATATATCTTTGTCAAACTTTTCTAATTTGAATATGAGTGTAATATTTATATACTGTTAGTAAAAATTTATATATAATTAGTTAATTATTCACAATTTAATTGTATTACTTTTATGAAAGTTAATAATGAGTAAACATAAATGGTAAATAATAATGTATAAAACTCATATATTCTAGGCGTATACTTTTTTTTCTCTTTGTAAATTGTATTTTAAAGTTCAATATGTATGCAATTTATATCAAATTTTGATGTTGATTTATTGATTGAGTACAATAATTTCAAACGTTCATAACGTTTTAGTGATATAGATTGATGCACGTCAAGAAAAATATATTAGAGAAGTTCAACATCTATAACTTGAATATTTTTTAGTTCAACTTTTATTATTTGTAAACAAAATTTAACACTTATCATCATCCTTAACTCAAACAAAACTCAATTCATACTTTCTATTATATAAATACATTATTTAAGGGTTGAGATTGTTAGGAGATCTTTATGTATTGACTAAATTAAACAAAACTGAATTCATACTTTCATATATATAAAATACATTATTTAAGGGTTGAGATTGTTAGGAGATCTTCATGTATTGACTAAATTATTTTTTTATTGGGTTAAGTAAAATAAATATATAAAATGAATTTGATATTATATATTGAAACAAAACCTTAATACATTAAGTTTATACGTTCATTCACTTATATGTTTTTAACTCATTCACTTTTATGTAATGAGAGATTTTTTCTTCATTTTTTTTATAGATTTTTTCTTCATACTTGTAATACTAATATTTCATCTCAAATGTGAGTTACTCATCGTCAAGTATTGGATATACTAGAATTTAGTTCTCTTTCTATTTGTATTATCTTTAGTTTGTCTTATCATTAGTGGAATACATCACCTCTTATCAGGAAAATTTTCAACACAAGGATCTCATATGGATTTATTGACCACTTATCACTTCAATATTCAGTTGAATCGTTGAACCATTGACTCTAATACTATTTGTTGAGATATCTTCATCAATAGATTAAATTGTTTTTCCACAAGTTAGATAAAAGAAAAATATAAGTGAGATAATACCACATCTTCACATAAAACTTTAAAACATTTCATCCCTTTTATGTGTTTTAAGTTTTGCGCCTCTTCTGATAAATTACAAACTAATGTAAGGACACATGCAATGCACGAAAATTTCATATTTAAACGTTTTATGTTTTTTCTATTTTTATTATATTATATTGTTTGCTATTATTTTATAGATCACCCATAAATAATAATTTAACAATTAAAAACGAGTTTGATTTCTTTTTTAAAATTATATATGACGAAATATCTATATGATTTATTTTAAAATAAAAGTAACTTTTTAAAATACATTTCGGTGAGTTTGTCTCAAAATTTAAACTCACTATTATGTGACTATGAAGATACTCTTTTCCAACTGGACCAACCTTCCTTGATAAATAAAAGACAAGTTCTATTTTCTATGAATTTTGCATCATGTGTACAAAAAATAGAGTATACTAGTGAGTAGTTGATTTGAATGATACTTGTTTGATTTTCCCTTAAACCAGAACTTGAAATCAAGTATTATATATATGAAAAAGTCTCATTAGATAGAGTTAATTAGTGTTGGAAATAATGTAATGTTAGCATTAATAACAGAAAATGAGGAGATTTCTACCAATAGAAGTTTAATAGAAATTTGGGAATAACAGAAAATGAAGAAACTTCCACCAATAGAAGTTTGGGTTAGTTCAGTCTATAGTTTGTATATTTTCCTAGCATAGAAAGTTAGTTAGAGTTAGTTGGAATTTGGAAGCTATAAATAACACTTAGCATTTCAAAGATGTATGGTAATTGTAAGTGATACTCAATACATTTTCAATACAACTTAGTTCATTCTTCTTGATATGTACTTAAGATGAAGAGCAATTTGCTCAGCCTTGCACAACTGCTGGAAAAGAGATATACCATTGAGATGAAGGATGGTATGTTGAAGGTGTTTGACAAAAACAAGCACAACATCTTGAAGGCTTCACTATCAGCCAACAAAACCTTCAAGATTGGCGTACAAATTAGTGACCAAAAGTGCCTTCAATCAACAATTATGAAGGACACTTGGCTATGGCATAAGAGGTATTGATATCTAAACTTTAAAAATTTAGATTTGCTAGAAATGATGGAATAGTGATTGGTTTGCCACACACAAAAGCACCAGAACAATTATATGAAGAGTGTCTGTCAAGCAAATAAGCAAGAAATTCTTTTGTCACACATGTTCCTACAAAAACAGTGAAGACATTAGATGTGATATATTCAAATGTGCGTGGACCCTTTGAAGAAGACTCTATTGGAGGAAATAAGTACTTTATGACCTTTATTGATGATCATGCTAGAAAAGTATGGATCTATCTACTAAAGAAGAAGGGTGAAGTGCTAGAAACCTTCAAGAGATTCAAAGCTCAAGCAGAAAGGCAAAGTGAAGTGAAGCTAAAATTGTTGAGATCAGATGGAGGAAGTGAGTATGTATCAGCTGAGTTTCATGAATTCTGCATCAAAGAAGGGACCACTCATGAAATCATTGCTCCATACACACCTCAACACAATGGAACAACAGAAAGGGCAAACAGAACCATACTAAATATGGCTAGGTGTATACTGAAAACAAAGAACTTGCCTAAGGTGTTTTGGGGGGAAGTTGTTTCTACTGTAGTGTATATACTAAACAGGTGTCCTACTAAGAGGTTGGATGAAAAGACTCCTAAAGAAGCTTGGACAAGACTCAAACCAAATGTGAGTCGCTTAAAAATCTTTGGCTCCATTTGTTACAAACATGTGCCTGAAGCAAGGAGGAGAAAGATGGATGATAGGGGTGAAAAACTTATCTTCTTAGACTATCACTAAACTAGTTCTTACAAAGTATTTGACCCTAGAAAGAATAAGTTGATGATGAGCAGGGATTTGAAGTTTGATGAGGATCAATGCTGGAATTAGAACCTTAAAAGTTCTAATCAAGATCAGGAGACCCTATTGCAATTTGAAGTAGTTGATGCAAGTGACATTGGTGAGACTATAACATCTAATCCAGTTGTTGTGCCTAGTACAATGGTGAATCCTCCAACAACTCAGAGACTCGGACAACCACCTTCAGGACTAAGTGATTATGAGGTGTTCTCTAACTCAACAATCAATGTAGATGGTGATTTTGTGCATATGGCATTGCTTGCTAAGACGAAACTAATAGATGTAGAAGATGATTTGAAACAACCACATTGGATTGAAGCTATGGAGGAAGAACTGAAATCCATAAAAAATAACAACACTTGGAGTCTAACTCAACTCCATGAGGAAAGAAAGTTATAACTTTGAAATGAGTATACAAGATCAGGTTGAAACCAGATGGTGAGGTCTCTATGTATAAAGCTGTTTGGATGAAAACTTTGTTAGAAGAATTGCAGATAAAACCAGATGATGTGATTTTGTTGTTGGTGGACAATAAATCAGCAATCAATTTGACACTAAATCCAGTCTCTCATGGAAGTAGTAAGCATATAAAGACTAGATTTCACTACATAAGAGATCAAGTGAGCAAAGGGAAAGTAAAGCTAGAATTTTGCAATTCTGAAAATCATTTAGCTGATGTTTTCACAAAGCCTTTGAAGAAAGAAAGGTTTGAGAGGCTGATAATGAAGATAGGTGTAAGAAATGGTTATAAATGCTGAATTAAGGATGAGTATTAGAAATAATGTAATTTCAGTATTAATAATAGAAAATGAGGAGACTTCCACCTATAGAAGTTTAGTAGAAATTTGGGAATAACAAAAAATGAAGAAACTTCCATTGGTAGAAGTATGAGATATTTTAGTTTGTTAATTTGTATACTTTCCTAGCATAGAAAGTTAGTTAGGATTAGTTGGAATTTGGAAGCTATAAATAACACTTAGCATTTCAAAGATGTATGGTTGTTGTAATTAATACTCAATACATTTTCAATACAAGTTAGCTCATTCTTCTTGATAATTCACATTTCTCTATCTCAAATATATATTCTTTTCATTTTTCCTCTGTTTTCTGCAACTGCACTTAGCGTACATATTGTTTCTCTTTTACTGACGACGTCATGCATTGTGTATACAATGAATGTTTCTTATGGCCTTGGTTTAACAATTAGCTCCACTATAATATGAATATTCCTAGCTCAAACATAATTACATACTTTACAGGATACTTGTGAGTAGATAAAGAATGTCTTAAATAAAAATAATTAATATTATTACTATGGAGGAATCATTTTAAATTTCTTTGGGATGGATTCATGGGAAAATTCATTTCAATACGTTCAACATAGTGTCATATATTCTAAAGCCTAATGGATTCATTTGAAAGTAAATTTAAAATGGACTTTCACATGAATTTATCCTCGAACAAGTAACTAAAAAAAATAGTTTTGGTTGAGGTCATGCTGAAAGAATCTATCCGCTTGGTGGTACGTAAATGTGATTAACATTCCGAATTATATTGATAAATATTGAAAATTTATAATTTATAATTAATATGTAATCATATATTTAATATGATTTTATCAGTTATTTATTTAAAAAATACAAAACAAATGATTTAATATTCACAACTAAAGGAAATTAAATTCTACCGGTAAAAGCTCAATGTTACCAAAATTTGGAGTTTCTTTTCTCAGAATCTGAATCCTCGTAAAATGTTTAGGCTATATTCGTGCCTATTATAATAACAAAAACATGAAAAATAAAATTCGTTCTTCATCCGGTTAATTTGGCTGGTCTATTAAACTTTACATTAAAAGTGAGCATGATCGAGTAAGGTTTGTTCCTTATTCGACTCTTTGATCGTGTCATTTTTTGAATTCGAATTTAAGTATAGATTTGAAACTAACTTGACTTTAAATGTAGTCAACTTTTGAATTTAAGTTTGACCTTAGACCCAATTAAATATATTGCATGTTTTTTAGATAAAGTCTTCTTAATATTACTTATTATTATGGATGTGCAATTTAATATATAAAATTATACATGTATATATATTCTTAATCATATATGATGATAAATTAGAGAATTGATAATATTTTCGACCAAATATATGTCATTACTATATACTCAATTGAATACACATATAAGAACATGATGAATGAACAACTATGGGATGGGTCGGGTGAGGTCATCTTTGTCCCTTACCCGACCCTAAATATTGGTCAAGTCTAATTTTTGAATCTGAACACAATTCTAGACCCGATAAGACCTAACCATATTCGGACCCCATCATGATAGGATCAAATTGGGTGAGCGGTTAGGGTTGAGTCATACTTACCCAAACTCTCGACAATAGAGAAAAACATGCATGTTAACAGTGTATGAATTCTATACATCATCGCTATAATATATGTAATTCATATTTAATTATCATTTACCTTCAAAAAAATAATTTAAATGAATGATAGATAATAAAGTTATTCTTATAAATCTTTATAATATTAGTATATACACTATCTCTTAAACGTGGAATAATGGGTGGGAAATACATGTTTTTTTCTTGGGTTAAATTTGGTGACTATCGAAGACCCCCTATGTGTACCAAAACTCATAATTCAATAACAAACTAATGGAGACATCAATGTTACAACTATTTTCTTTGTCATTGCATGCGTAAATAATTAATCACATTTTATAAAATTTATGAGAGCACATCTTCTATCTCACAAGTTGTATCACTACATATATTATTAGCCTATAATTAGTTGAAAAATATATTTAAATTAAAAAACAATATTTAATTATTTTTCTCATCAATCACAACTAATACTAGAATTCTTACCTTGACCTAGACAATCACTGTTTGGCGCTGGTTCCACACACGTGGGAGTGGGTCAGGGTCGTTCTCCCTCAATTCCCACCTAATCTACCTCTATCCCCTTTTTCCAGCCAAATTATTTGATGAAGTACAATCATAATCCAAACCCATCTCTATATTATTTATGATAAACTCAATTAATTTTGAATTAGTAATGTATTATCAATTGTTAGAATTTGATTTCAATCGTTCATCCTGAAACATATAATTTCTCCATATGCTCGTACGAGAACACATCTAAATCAAAACATGTAGCACACGTTGTAAAACACTCTTGTGTAGGACTATTTCACCGGGAACATATCTATTGTCCCATAAATTTGTGTCGTTCAATGTGTTATTATTTGTGAATAATTGAAAAAATATATCTAATTTAATAATTAAGTATTTTTTTGATAAATCACAAGCTACTACATATGAAATGATACAATTTTTTGGATGGAAGATATCCACCCCATTTAGGACTATTTCGACAACTACTTCGTGTAGCATCAATCTGGATCCTCTCTTATACTGGAGAGTCCAGTACTGACAAATATTTTGACATGTGGTATTTAAAAATATTCAATAGTATAGATTTTAAATAGTTTTGAATAAAATTTTTTTTTAAGTTATTAAATTATTATGGGCTTCACATTTTAAAACTGGACTGTCCAGTACCGGAGAGGATTCCGACCGTGTATCATATGTTATTCTGGTCTGTCGCACTCTTGTTTATGACGATTCAGACTATTTCAACAACTTCATGACTGATTTCAATGTGCATCAGCCCCACAACAACATTTCGGTTCATCCCTCCACTACCCATGAAGAAGAGACATAATTATAAGTCATATATGTTGGTTGTTCTTATAAAATAGGATTGAAAAACAAAATTGAAAGTCTTCATTGGGTCTTTGTAGTTGACATGTTGTATTCATGTCCTCTCCCTTGTTAAATTCTGTTATATTATAGCTGAAAAGTGTACAAAGACTTCATAAACTTTGTATCTTTAGCAAACAACTACCGTGAACTTTCTTTTTTATTTGATCGGTCCTTAAACTTTAACAAATTGTGAAATTAAACCATTTGTTATATCCAAGTTAATTTCTAATATGCACTTCAACCCTTCTTCCACCTTTCTTTCTTTGCCAACTAGTAAATTACCCGTGCCTTTGTACGTGACAGTAATTTTTGCTGCGTAGTTAATAATATACCTGTTACTCATATACTTCATATGAGAGTGATGAAGAAATTTGAAAGCATGATGTTAACATATATTGTAGAAAGAAAAAATAATGATTAAAAACAGAATTAAAGGGCCCAAACATTAGAAAACATAAGAATTTGATGGTAATATTAGATAATTAAAAAGCAAACATAACAAATCAGAAGCAAAATAGTGAAAAACAATGAGAAATTTATAGTAGTTCTTTAGACAACAAAACTTTTAAAGGCAAGAGGCAAACCATAGGTATGAGTAACTAAAATGCCCGTAAAATTTGAACATTGAGAGGTATTCTATACACGACCACATGTATATTGCAAGGCTAATCATTGAAGAGTATCAAGAAATATTAAATGACTTCTTAGTATTGATAAATAATATATGTATTACTTTGAAAACTTCTTGAAAGATTGTGTAAATTCTCAATGGTGAAAATGAAAATATTGAATGCAGTGGAAAGTAGCATTAAATGGAAAATAAAAAAAAATTCTTAGTTGTGTACCCAAATAGAAATGTAAATAAAAAATGTTATTACATATGCAACAATTAATTGAACATATAATCAGCGAAGAGTCTTATGTAAAAATTTAAACAATAAATAAAATATGTAAATTGGAACAATAATAATTTAAATCAATAATGATTTAATTCAGAAATGATAATTAAATCACTAAATGTTTTAATTTCTCACGTTCGGAAACTGGAAAATTAGTAAAGAAAAACGTTTTACATATGAAAATAAGTAATTAACTAAATGTTAATCACTTTATAATCTATATATTTGGATGACTAATAGATACAATAAAAACTTATGTTGTCCATTGTTAATATTGTTTTTTAAGATATGTTCCGTACTGTTACTATTTAATATTGCAATAGTAACATGTCAATATTATAATCAAATCTAAACTCTAAAAGACATATACATAATGAGCATTACTTAAATTAAGGAATAAAAAATAATTAAAACAAATATAAATCAAATATATGTTACAATACATACAACTTTATATATCTTATGAATGTTTTTAATATAATGAATGTAGAAGAATCAATTTCATTATCACAATTAAATCAAATTAAAGATACGACTTTAGTTTAGCAAAAAATATTTTTTTTTTAATAAGGGTCAATGATATTATACATTTATATCTATAATGAGCCGTGTCTAAAATTAAGGAATCATAAATAACTTTGATTGAAATTGTATTAATATTTGAATTAGCCATTTTCGTGAGATTATTATTCTATTTTTGGTGGTTGATTTTACCTGCAGGAAAGAGATAGAAAAAGATATCGTTATACTTTATATTGGTCTGTATGAGGATGAAGGACATGAGATCTTATAATGTATTGAGCAACACATTATTATCATATTAATTTAAGAATCAACAATAAATTTATAACTCATTATTATTTGACTATAAAATAAGATTAATTTAAAAAAAACGTATTATTATTATTTGACTCTAAAATAACTACAAACAAACAAAATTCAAAATTTGTTACTATTGTTATTACTCTTAATAACTACTAACAAATATAAATAATAGAAAATTATTATTATTCTTTTTTATTATATTTCATATTGTTATTATTTGAATAATACAACAGTAACATTGCAATATTAGAAATCAAATCTAAACTATAAACAAAATATGTTCATAATGAGTTCTAACATTAAGGAATACGTATTTGTTATGATTTATAAATATTTCATATTACATGTTATATAATTAAACAATAAATGGTAATAAATTTTTATTTATAATGAATCTGATCTAAAATTAAGGAATCGGAAATAAATTTGATTGAAATTGTACTAATATTTGAATTAGTCATTTTTCTAAGATTGCTATTCTATTTTAGTTGTAAAATGTCAAATCATTTATTAGCTAAAAATATAGTTGATATTTTCAGAACTAATAAAGGAAAATTTAAAATCACAAACATATATATTAAAATTTATAAATTTTCTTTGTTACAATTGTAAGGTTACAAGTATTTTTTTACAATTCAAATTTTATGAAAACATATTATTACACTGTTACAATTCAAATATTATAATGATCATACTTTTATATTATATATCGTTATATAATTATTGTACTTTAATATTATATAATGTAACAACTGCATATTAATGTTTCTTAATGTAATGATTGCATTATAATTGTGTGTATGGAAGAAGTTAATTTTCTAAATGTTTTATTGATTTTATGTTAAATAAATTTTAAAACAACGTACATGACCAATAAATGTTTCATAACGTAGTGAAAATATTAATTAAATAAATTTTAAAATAAAATACAAGAACAATAAATGTTTGATAACGTAATGAAAATATTAATCAAGAAAATATTGATTATGCGTTTATATCTATAATGATCAATGTCTAAAATTAAGGAATGAGAAATAACTTTAATTTGAATTATGCTAATATTTGAATTAGTCATTTCCATAATATTGTTATTCTATTTTAGGTATAAAATATCAAATTATTTATTAGCTAAAAATATAGCTGGTACTTTCAGAACCTATAGAAGAAAGTTTAAAATTACAAATATATATTAAAATTTATAAATTTGATGGTTACAATTCTACTGTTACAATTCTTTTTTTATAATTTGAATTTTCTGAAAATATATTATTATACTGTTGCAATTCAAATATTATAATAATTATACTTTAATATTATGTAACGTTATGTAATGATTGACCAATAAATGTTTCATAACGTATTGAAAATATTAATTAAGCAAATTTGCACAGAGCATAAAATCTTTCTCCTCAAATAAATGCAAATAATAAAATACCTTAAATTGCATAGTTTTTCATCTTAGAAGATTTGATTCAATTACAGTTGTGATCTTGAATCAATTTTCTAATGGATCAAATTGAAAGTCTTAAGTACAATATAATACAAACTAAACTATATAATAAAAAATATTATATTAAATCAAAATACAAATCTTTATACATCACAAAATGACATTAAACACAGGAAAAATGATATTATCACAAAATGTATACTTTAAATTTAAAGTTATAGGTTGATTTTATTTTACTAAAATAATATTAAAATGACTATTAAAACACATACAATTTTTTGCTCTAGTTTAGGTAAGATAACATATAATATATTCTCTAATGTTTATATTTAAACAATTATTTATTTACAAATTGAAATGAAAATAATCAAAATACCAAATTGTTAGGGGCTATTATCTTTTTTCTTCCTTTGTATCATCTATCATTGTCGACGCCATTTTTAATAATTATATTATAACCTGGTAAAGACAATTTATATGCTCGTTGTTAAAATAATGATTACTTTTAGTCGAAAATTCTACAAACAAAATATTAGATACACAAATATATAGAAAACTCACCTACAACAATGCTTCAAGGGTGAACCAACAATAAGAGACATCAATGGTGAAATGAAATGAAATGGATGAAGAATACGAACCAAGAAGATAAAAAATATATTACAACCTGGTATACACAATCCATATGTCATTTTCAACAATTATATTACAACCTAATAAAGACAACTCATGCTCTTTGTTAAAATAATGATTACTTTTAGTAGAAAATTCTACAAACAAAATATTAGATACACAAATATATAGAAAACTAACCTACAATAATGCTTCAAGGGTGAACCAACGATAAGAGACATCAATGGTGAAATGAAATGAAATGGAAGAAGAATATGAACCCAGAAGATAAAAAATTGGTAGAAGATAAGAAAAGTGATGAAATGAGGGAGTAAAAAGGAGAGAGATGATTCTATGCTTTAGAATAAAATGTGAGAGAAAGATGTGGAAGAATAGAAAAAAGTGTGAGAAAAATAATGAACTATTATGTTAAATTGAAACAAATAATAAAGACAATTTTTCATCTTATGTGTAAGGTGAGGTTGCACAATAAGAGGTAGAGAACTTTTTAGAGGAAAATTTTGTATAAGGTATTGACATGTGTCACTTGCTAATGTGGCAAGAGTTGGTATTGACATGTGCCCATTACTAATGTAGCTAAGAGTTTTTTGTTAAATAGTAAATAGATTAGATACATGAACCAATATCTTCAACCTTTCTTTCTTTGCCATTATGTGAATTGTTATTATTGAATATTGGCTAAAAGAAAAAGATAATGAAAATAATTTCTTGAACCAAACAAAAAGGAAGTGACTAGATCTCGAAGAAAGGGGGAATTTCTAGCCAAGTAAAAGAAGTGGCTATGGTGAAATCATCATCAATGCTCTTTTCCTTTGACCATATAATCTTTAGGAGTTTTGACTATAAATAGGAGTGCTCCAAACCATTGTAAGACACACCAAATATTTAGCTTAGTGCATATTCTCTTTTCTTGTTATCTTGTTCTAATATTGTGAGAAATACTTGAGTGAGTGTGTAACTGAGTGTACTCGGGTTTTGGAAAGTGAGTAAAATACTTGTAATTCTTTTTATCACAGTGGAATATTATCGTTGCTCGTGGACGTAGACAAATTGTTGAACTACATTAAATTATCGGTGTTATTTTCTCTATTATATTTTATCCATGAATCTTCCGCTCCAACAGTAATTTTGGAAAGCTACTATGTGTGTTGATTATGGAGTTTAACTAACAGATAAGCCACATATATAAAGAGCAAATGAAAAATAAATTAGTTTGAAACAAAATGCAAAAAAAAAAAATTTATATGGCTCGGAAGATATGTACCTAAGCATAAGAAGTGCATCCAATGCCTACTTAACAAAATGAAATCCCATTAAAATTATTCAGTCAATAAGAAAGTTTCTCGTTTTCTTCCCTTGTTATTCATATTCTTCATTTTTCACTTGTTTTCTTCTGTTATGACATCTAGTTTGATTGTTTTGCATTGGTGTAGTAGATCTCATGTGTTGCAATGGTGGAGGAAGGAAATGATACATGAAGTTCTTAGTATGGATTTGGAATATGGGATTTGATCTATTGGTTTATGGTAGCAAGGATGCAGGTTGTTTGAGAAGAATGACTAGAATATGATAACCCTATCAAAGTTTAACTTCATATTACACATATATTTGTATGTAGCTACAATTATGTGATTCTTTCTATATGATTATCCTCTCATAACTCTTTGTATCTATGATATCTTTTTAATTTAATCAAACTATTTGTCAATAAAAAATTGTATATTGATATATTGTTTTAGTGATGGGTTCTCATTCGATTCACTAACAACCAACAAGACGTTAGTTTAGTGGTATAAGACTCTATTAGATCCCAGATAAACTAAAAGGTCAATAATTTAATTCATACGGACAACATTTGTTGAAGGGGCAATCCGACATCCAAAATGTATTAGTTCATTACCCATAGGTGAGTACAACGTTGTAGGGACTAGATCGAGTGGTCCAATGGTTCGATCACTGATCGAAATTGAAAACAACTTTGGTTTGCAATCTTAACTGAATGAAAGGTTGAATTTCTTTGAACCGGAGAAATTTCAATCTGGTCTTGTTAAACCTAGTTAAAACTGAAATAACCCAAAAAGTGAATCAAATGGTTTACTTCAAATTTAAAACAGAAAAGTGGAACACTTCATTTTATTTTACTCTAGTCCAAAAAAGATATAGAGATGTTACTTTAATATAATTATACATGAGAGAATAATGTATCTCGTGGTATAAGTATATAAATTATATTTTCAACCAATAAAATTATGACATTTGTCCTATTTAATTATTTTCTACAACAAAATTCTAAAACTAATCAAAACAGTACACATATCATACTTTTACTAACTAAAGACAATAAATTATCTCCCCATTTGAGGAAATACTTTATTCTCTTATACATAATTATTAAATTATTTAAAAAATTATGTTTATGTATAATTTTCTATATATAAATATATAATTATTAATTATATATGAAGTTATTCTTTATATGACTTTTAAAGTAATTATTATAAAAGCAAAAAAATAAATAATGGTTCAATACATGATTTATTGACATTATAAAATATATGTACATTATTTGTGCATTATGCATAAACAAAAAAACGATCCGTACAAGTATACGCGTATACAGCTAGTTAGATTATAAGACAAAGTGGTGACATATAATGCAAGACAACTACTCATAATCTCCTATTGATTGAGCATAACTTCTGACAAACTGAGTTTCAAAAATAGAAAAAACATGTTGAAACAAAATTGGAATTGAATCTGACTCTCGGAACTCACTTTAAAGCCCTCACTAAATGCAAATGTGCCATTATGAGTTATTGCGGTCAGTTTGAAACGATTTTTAGGAAAAAGAAATTATCCCATATAAATACGTGATTAATTTGTGGTCCTCTCTCCTTTGTATCCATTAGCACATTCAATCCCAATATTATATGCACTTTTGAGGTAGTTTGGATCATTTTTAATAAAAGATTGACATTACATAAACATTTTAAAATTCATAAATATGACTAAAATATTAAGTTTAGTTGACTTCTAAAGTGACATGTTTAAGTACATTCAAATAATTCGAATTCATGATAGCAACCTCCATGGGGTGGTTGCTTCATTTGTCAATCGTTCTTGCCTGAAACTCAATTTGACTGCGGAATGATATTTTTTTATGAATGTCCATGTTTTGTGTATGATTATGGGTGATGTGAACACTATGCCAGAATTTGTATTTAACAATGCTCATTCAAGAACGGTTATGTGTTGAAAGCTATTAAATGTAAGGTGAAAGAGAATTAACAGCGCTTATTTAAGCAAACGTTGTTAAAAATGTTATATTTAATAACGCATATTGAAGAAAGCGCTGTAAAAGACCATACTTCATATATTTAACAACACTTCTTCAATAAGCGTTGTTAAAGGTGTTATCTTTAACTGCGCTTATTGAAGAAAGAGTTGTTAAAAATGTTATCATTGAAGCAAACACTGTTAAAGGTCATACTTCATATATTTAATTGCACTTCTTCGATAAGCACTATCTGTTAAACGCTTGTTTTAGTGAGCGGAAATCTTTTCAAATTCAAAAACAAAACCACACACAATAATACATATCACCCAGTTTATTATTTCTCTTACTTTCTTCTTCTCCATAAGTTATATTTTTTTTCTCTTTTGTTTTTAGCTTCTCTCTTCAAGCAAGTTATCGATTTTTGGTTGTTCTCTTCTTCAAGCAAATGTAAATCGTTATCTTATTTTAACTCATTTATTTTTCTCTCTACTAATAGTGTGCTTTATTTGTTGTGAAGTTATGCAGCTATTGTGAAGTTATCGATTTTTGGTTTCTCTCTTAAAGCATAAGGTAAATCTTAATCTTATTTTAGTTCATTTATTTCTCTCTTCACTAATAGTGTGATCTTTATTTGTTGTGAAGTTACGCAGCTATGATGTTCTAGGTTTTTGGCTATGCTGAGCATTGGAGGAGAAGAATGAATAATTTGCGTAAGATCTCATTACTCATATGTTATATGTTATTTTATAATAATATTGTTAAGGTTGAATGTAGTTGAAGTCGTTGGTGATTTAACAAATCTATTGTAAATGTGGTGGAGTTGGACATGTTTGTCACGTGTTTGATAGAATATGTGAGAGATATATTGTCTTATTTAGAAAGTAAACATTTAACATTGTTTGCTTCAGTGAACACTGTTAAATGTCTACTTTCTATAGCGCTACAAAAAACGTTGTTGAATATAATCTTATGTACTACTGCGCTTACATAGAAAGCGCCACAAAAACGCTGTTAAATGACAATTTTAAGCGCTATTGATTTGCTATTCTAGCATAGTAGAATGAAATTAGTGTTTGGGTCGAATTGGTTTTTGGTTTATGAACTTTTTATGTGTTTGTGTTCGATAAAAGAAAGTGGAAAAGGATGAAGATGGTGGTGCCACAAGCAATGTTGCTTGATATGCCAAAGTTGTTCGCCCCAAACAAGGATGCTTGATGAGAACTAAGGTAAGGTGTCATACCAATGATGATAAACATATGAATGCCACAAGGAAGGTTCCTTGATAAGTTGTAAGTATAGGAACAAGACTCAACTAACAAAAAAGGATTTAATCCAAAATAATATCCAAGTTATCTTATTCATGTGATAATTTGGTGTACATATATTGTTGGCCAGAATTGATGACACCTACCCTAGGCGCCCCATCATCACATGTTAGGCGGAACAAAGGCCCAAGCTTGGCACCATTAGGAAGCTTACTACTTGGTCGTCCATGTTAGAGTTCATTCAGGGAAGAAAATAACTTAATATATCTTCTCACTTAATAGAACCTTATCACAAGCCTACTCTAAAAGAGGTAATACATAATAATTTATTGTCCAAAATAAAGAAATAAAATATAAACTAAGTTACATGTAGGACAAAAGACCTCACTTTATTAATTGTAACTTAAAAAATCTTATGTCTTCCTAAAATCGTGACCTCCATCAGGTGGTTCTTCAAGATGGATAATGCACTTGATGATCTTGTGATCTTCTTCAATGTTGGGTCTTTTATGGGTATCATCGTACCTTCCTTCTTGAAGTGAATTCGACCTCAAATTCAGGTTATCAATACCTCTAAGATCAAAGACAAATCTCTTCATTTGCTTCTTCAATTTTTCATTCTCCACTTGTACACGAAGCTTCTTCGGACAATGGACATCACTGTCTCCTTCCCCCTGGATCAAAAGCCATCATCTTCAATAGAACATCTCTTCATATATTCATTATTGGTTATACCCCTAATGAACAATTCAGCAACAAGACAAACATCCATAATTTTTTTGATTGGTAGAAATTGAATTTTGAAAAATTCACCTTTCACCATAAAAGTTGAATTTACATTGGATTTAATCCTTTTAGTGAGTTTTGTCTCCTAAGTTCTTAGTTGAATTAAGACTCCCTTTTATTATCAAGATCTCCAAAATTTCTTGTTGTGAACTACACCCTAGCTTATTAAAGAATTCAACATTGTTTGTGGCGCCTTTGTTCTTATCATCAAGAATCATTTGTTGTGGCGAACCTCATCTTAGCTTATTAAACTCTTGTGTGTGATATCATTCATCTTCATATCTTAACCACATTTGATTATCCAATATATACAAAATACATATACAATTCCACTGTATTATTATTCAATACAATTCACAACACATATCAAATACACCAACCAAAAAATGATTGTCCAAAAAGAAACCACCTCAAACAGGTTACTATCAATCCACTTTAGGAACAAAATAAAGACACAATGACAAAACGTCAAAACACCATAGGATGGAAAATAGCTGTAAAAATAGCGATGATAAAACAACAGGAAATTAATTCGGCCTAGTTTGGATCAGTTCGATACCTAAATTTAGAACCAAAAATTGAACCAATTTTGTTTTTAATAAACCAATCCAACAAGGTTCCATTCTTGCAATTTCAATTTATTTTGGGTCAATTTTTAATTTATTTTTAAACCAATTTAAATTTGAATAACCATCTTATAACAACCATCCATACTTTTTTTACGTACAAAAATGTTAGTATGTTAATATTTATTGTGGATGAAATTCAACCATCAACCTCTTTCACTCCAACCTTTCAAACCTAACTATTACCCATATTATAAATTTTTTTTTTAATTTGTTACGTGTAAGACTCGAACTCACAGCCTCATTTATTATGAGTTTGACTTGAATCTACATTATCCTACACTTCATTCATTAAACCATTCACCTTAACCATCAACCTCTCCCCACTTGGACTTTATATATAAAAGAGTTTCCAACCTTGTTGATATTAAATTAATTTATAACATGTACATTTACATGTAATTTTCTATCTAGCTAGTATTACATTTATGTTTAATTTCCCACCACAAACATTGCATGTGGCCTTAATTTGTATTAACGATGGTCACCAACTTTCTCCTATTCAAAATAAGATAATACAGTGAAGTTATTCAAACTAGATCTCAGCACACCCAATCTTCTTAATTCTTTCTTTAGCATAGGTTTCATTTTTGTTGATATACATGTGTGTGTTAAATTAACTAACAGCATTATTCTAATATTGTATCAAATATAGTATAACCTTCAAAGGCTAGAATTGCAAAATACAGGCCTATATAGTTGCAGTGGCAAGAGAAAATTATTAAAACCTTTATATATATTATCACAGCCAGTAATATTGTATATAACCTAAGTCAAACTACACTATTAATTCCAATTCATGCTTGGAAGTTGAAACTGTTGCCTCATTACACTATCACCAACATTTCCAAGGAGTGCATTTGGGTGAAAAGTTGTGTTCTGAGGAAGTTGGCTAAGTAGAGAAAGAAAGGAAATATTTTCCTCAGGGTTATTAAGATCAGAATGGAATCTCTTGCTTGAAGAAGATGATCCTGGAGACCCACCTGTCTCATTCCAAAACTGTGATTTAGAAGGTAGTGCTCTTTTCATAGGGGAGTTAGTATTGGTAGTACCCTTTGAGTTTGAAGAAACTATGTGAGAATCAGAATTTGCATTTTGCATGCTTTGATGATCATGAGTTGTTGCAGCTAAGATTCCATCTAAAAAGTTATTATCATTTTCTAGTCCCAATGGTGGCCCATAACTTTCGGTTCTTGAAGATGATGGTTTGGAATTCTGATAAGTATTATTAGTCATTGTCAAAGTTGACATTGTTGGTAACATAGCCTCCATAGAAAGCTCCTTTTCCTTAATCATAGGTGGCCTTAAAAAGCTAGTAGTACTATTGCTTTTCTTGTATATTCGGCACAAAACCCAATCGTCAAGCTACAAAACCAAAATTGGAAAAACAACATAAATATAAGATTTTTTCAAAACAATTCAAGGAAAACTAGCACATGGAAGGTCAAGGATAAACTATAATTACAGCCATAATATTTTATATACGTATCTAAAACATATATTTTTAATAATATCTGTAATGATATATTAGATATATTTTAGATCAGATACTCGTGTCGATATGATAATGCATACCTTCGAGGCGTTCTTCTCAGTGTTGTGTCCTGGATCAACAATTAGAGAAGGAGGCTTTGAGGGATTATCAGCAAGCCTATACTCATGCATAATCCAATTGGTTTTAACCCCTTTTGGAGGCTTCCCACCATAGAAAACAAGGGCTTTCTTAACTCCAACTTTCTGGTTTCTATTAGATGCTAGTATAGGCTTGTCTGTTCCAGTAGCTTTCCAATATCCAGAAGTTGCAGCCCTATTTGGTCTCGCTCCATTTGGGTATTTCCTATCCCTTGTGGTGAAGAAATACCATTCTTGTTCACCAAACGTTGCTTTACCTACAAAAACCACAAAATTTAATCCAAAAACATTAACAAAAGAACAATATTGCATGGCAAAACAAGTTCATATGGTAAGAATACATTCTAAGGTTCTAAAGTCTAAATTAACTGCATGTGGCCATCAAGATATATAACTGCATAGTCTACCAAACAAGTTTTAAAAATGGACCAAAACCATAATATTGCGGCTACAATTGCGGGTTTGCATGAACAATGGAAAAGAAAAAGTGGGGTGTGATAAAGTTGCATACTTGGGAGCTCCCATGGATCGAACTTGTAGAGATCAATCTCGGCTATGATGGCAACAGGAATAGGAACAGATGTTGCTTTTTTCTTGAGGTACTGAACAACAAGTTCTTCATCTGTTGGGTGGAACCGAAATCCTGGAGGTAGATGAAGGTGTTGAAATTGAGACCCTGAAGATGAATCCATGTGATACATGATGATCACAAATAGTAACTCTTTATTTCACTCCAATTCTCATGCATACAATAAATAAAACTTTTCTGTTTTACTTCTTTTTATTACTATCTTTTGTTTTTTATTATTTGATGAGTAATAGTTGAAAAGAGTAACACCACTAAGATTGAAGTAGTATTTGAATCAAAATGAAATGTTGAGGGTACTAGGATTGGGTCAAGTGATAAATGTACCAAATAAGTGCCGGTGGTATTGTGACACGTGGGGATAGATGCTTTTGTGAAGGAGAATAGTTTAAGAAAACGAAAGCCATAGATTAAACGATGATCACAAAAAATAGAAGCAGTAGTTTGGACATGAATCACTTGTAATGATTTCTCATTTTTTCTCATATTAATTATATATTAGACATGAATAAAAAAAAATTAAAGAAAAAATAGTATTATGATTAGTATGAGATGGAGAATGAGACATCATTTGAGATCGATGATTTCTGTTCCGAGAGAATATAATTTAATTTAGGGTATGTTTATGTCTAAACACATAATTTAAAGGTATCTGTGACTATTTTTCAGCTACAACTACTAGCTTTGACTAATTTATGGTTCTCTTATTACTTTGGTCTTTTGACTAGGTTCTTCAAAGGTGTGAGCACGACACATCACTTGTTATCACATACAACCATCATTAGTTACAAATAAATAAATAAATCGTTTTTAAACTTATGATCAAGAACATGTTTATTAAAGGAACTGATGAATTACTTCTCAGTGCCCTTCATTTTAGGTTTTTGTTGGGTGTAAGATGTTAAAGGTGGTTTCCGTTCCAAAATAAGAATGAGAGCAACTAGAAACTAATCTTTTTGAGATTTTAAATTATTAAAGGAAAATTTATTTTTATTCAACCATCAAACTTGAGAATGTACCCACACAAAAAACTATCTATTGATTGTGTTGAGCTTTATCAATTTCTAAAATGTGTCTAAATAATTAAAAGTTCTAGCTAAAGATTTTTTTTATACATATTAGTGTTAAACAATACTTTTCTATAATAGCTAACTTTATAACCTCAATTCATCTAAGGAAGTCCTTAATAGTGTTCAGAGAAAATGTTCAGAAGGAAAGTGAGAGTGGACTTTTTCATGACGAAATCTACTTTTTATCCGAGAACTTGATCTTATTGATAGTCTTTTGTAGGATATAATTGTAACGTTCAGAGGCACAAACCTAACTTGTGGACGTGGTCATATGATAAATCCAACTAGTATTCTGTCAAATCAACAAACAAATTTCTTCTTAGACAAACTCACTATCACACCCAAGAGAACTATCTATGCAACCTTTTATGGGTATCAAAAGCCTTGCCGAAAGTCACTTACTTTGTTTGGAGACTTTTTGAGAGAGAGTTTCAATACTGGAATCCCTATTAATAAGGGGATCATTCTACCTTAAGGAAGCGAACCTTTATATAAAGGTTGCATGGATAGTACTCTCTCCAAAGAGCAACCTGAATTCTCTCAACATATTTTATCAACTTGGAGGTTCACCTATTTAATTTGACAAATGCTCTACAACTTGCCTGGTTTTTGTATTGTTCAACACATCTAGTAACTTCATCATGCATATGGGCCTCTCAACCAAGAAAAAGTGCAAGAATGAGTATCATATGGTTAGCTCGAAACGATTTGGTTCATTTGGTTAGCTCGAAACTACGTTCTCTTTAACTCACACAAGGCTTCTACTCAACACATTGTTGAATCGGTGTAGGTGAAAGCATAACAATGGATTAATGGACTTCGCAAAAAGTATTCAATGACTTATCTTGATTGGCTACCAACCCAAGCGCTTGTCACATGTTAATCTCATTTTTAAAGTCTACTTGTTGAAAAAGATTCCTCTCCAGTACAGGACTCTCCAGTACTGAGAATGTGAGAGGGGTTACTTTTTAAAAAATATTTAATTTAGAAAAAAAAACAAAAATTTGGACTATTAAAACATTATTTCTATCATGTGTTACAATCTCAGGTATGCACTGCCCTCTCCAGTAATGGAGAGGAGCCAGACTCCTACTTGTTCTACTACAAAACCTTTTTTAATTAATATCCTATAATTACACCTATAATATCCTGTAATAGAACCTTTTAAATTGTGTATTGGAATACAAATGGAGCTTGGTTCTTGGAGCCTTGAATGATTTTAATTATTTGGAGCAAAGTGGCAACCATGGCATTCAACCCTTGTCTTAGAGTGGTAGGAAATGATGCTATTGAGCTTAATCAAGTAGCGAGGATCATGAAACTTAAATTAACGCGTAAACCATGTGCGTTCATGAAAATAAGCCGAATGTTTGTTAAAGATATAACTCTACTTTCATAATCTGTTTCACTGATGCTTCAGCATACCTAACTTACATTAATGGCTTTAATAATAAAGGGTATTCCATTTTTACTAACTAGATGAGATAAGTTATCTTCTGATATGAGGAAATATATTATTAAAGAGATAAGTATTAGAAAAAACTATATAATTTAACACTTTTATCCTTTTATAAAGTATGAAATAACATTTGTGTGATAGAAAACAAAAGAAAAAAAGAATGACGCAAGCGCTTGCAGCAGCTGAATATCATAAAAGTTCAAAGATTTGGACAGCAAGAAAACATGTGGGGTAATGTTGTTTGGGCTTGTCAACATAACACATTTTTTGATATAGGAAATTATGCTCACTATTTCAGTAATTCTGGCAACGTCTAATAAAGCTAAATTTCTCTTTGAATTTCACTGATGACAGAATAATTCCATCCCACAAACAAATCTACCACAAAGTTTTAATCCGCTAAGATTGTGCATATAATTATATATTTTCTTTTCTGCTCAATGAAAATACTCATGGGATTATGTCTTCAATCCTTTTTCTTTGGTTCTATGAGAGGCTTAGGATAGTGTAAAATTGTATATTGCTTACTCTAGTTTATTAAGTTCGACATTAATTATTTTCTATATGTCATAATTGTCTCTATCTTTAATTTCATATATGGAACACACAATATTTATATACTAACAATGTAAAAATTTATACACAGTCAATGTATCATTTAACATTCATTTGCATATATATACTTTTAGTTATGAATCAATGATAATTAAAAATGAATTATGAATGATCTAATGATAGTATAAAAATACTTATAGTATCGATTATACATCCTTTCTCTTATATTACATATACACACATGTTAATATGTACATGTGAGAAATACTGAACATGCATGCTGCTTGCCTAACAATATGTACAACGTAACCAGTTTGTCTACTTTTTAATATTCCTAACTTTTTTTCTTACCCTTCCTTCTATTATATGTAGCTTATGATATAATCGTCACAATCAACAACAAAATATAAAAGGTGATCGTTGAGTATGCAGAATAAAGAATATTAGCACATAGACATGATTCCATTTATTAACTTTAGGCTTGTGCTTATAACTATGCATTATTGAACCCTATAGCATGTCTTAACCATGAATAAAATTCCAAAAGGAGGCTAATGTTACCATCATTGGCCATGTGGCATCACGCTGTGCCATTCATCCCATGCTTCATGATTCAATTGAATTGACATAAAGCATCAAAACACAAGCATTCATTATACATTTCCCATCTTTGATTATATTCCAATCTTGCTAGAAAGTTAAAAGATATGGTAGTTTAATATTATATAGTTCATTGTTATTATATGGAGGGTTCCAATTGTTAGAATAACAATGGTTGGGAGTTCAAGTATTAATCATCCTTGGATTAATATACTTTTTAATCTTAAAAAATAATATTATTAGATATGTAATAAAGGTACAATAATAGTACAAGAGAGTAATAGATAATAAATAAAAATTACAAAAAAATCTAGTCAAATTGGATTAAATACCCAATTAAAATAAAGGGATTAATATAGGAAAACAGTTTTTATTGAAAAAAATTGTACTTAATATACTAAAAAGTTGATTTTTTTAGTTTTTATTTTACAAAATATTTTACTTTGTTAGAGTCCTTAATTATTATTTTTAGAGCAATAATTAGAAAAACTAACTAATTAATTAATTCATTAATTAAAAATATACTATGTCACAAACAAATAAATATTGTATAAATTTATGTACTATTCTCAATTTGTGTACAAAATTATGAAAATAAATGTTATTTAATATTAAAAAATTAAATATAATAGAGGATGAATTCCTTCCTATGCACTATTGTATAAACAAAACCATCACCACAAACATGTCCATGATTGTGATTGAGGTTGTAACTTTATATTTGGTTCTCTATATTATGGTATTGTTGGACAAATCTTTAAAATATTTTTACACCACCTTATAGCTTACTTAAAAAGTTATTAGAGGTGTTTGGTAAATAAAAATTGAAGGTAGCTTGTAGTATTTTAAAAGGGAGCTTATAGTGTTTAAAAACTATTTCAAAAAGCATTTAGAAAGTGGAAATAATTTTTAATAATTCGCTTTTCAATTTTGTCTTTCAATATTTTAACAAATTATATTACATGCCCTTAATTAAAAAAACTATATTAAACTTATCCGTTACTCCTGGCTTTTCTCCATCATAAAAGATTATGATAAATATTGGTAATTCATAAATTATGTTTTACCATCTATTATCTACTTAATAGTAAATAAAAAATATTAATTATAGAATAGGCAGAAATCTTGTCATCTAGGGCTCTAGCCACAGGAAATCCATATTATAATTTTTGTCTCAGGTAGACGCCAGGACAAATCTTTTTGATATGGCACTGTTGGGAGGACAAAGATCTATTGTCTCAAATCCTGTCATAAATTCTATCTTAGACCAATCATATTATGTCACATTAATTAAAAAATTAATATTTATAATTTTATCAATTTTACTTCATTATGATTGGTAAGGATATGGTCAGGGACATGGTTGAAGACAGCAGATCTCTATCCATGTTGGATTGGGTGAAACCTAAACTAAATGTTCTCCATTTGAATTGGGCCAGACCTTGTTTATAACAATAGCAAATGGACTAAGATCAAATTGCCTTATATCCTAATCCAAAGAAACCGTTGAGTGTAGAGATGCTCACACCTAATGAAATAGACATCTATCTAAAAAATATATAACTTCATGTGATACTATTAGTGATTAGTTCAAACAATACTTAATTATTAAATATGTAGTTTAAATATATTTTTTCGACCAAAATGAAACAATGACATATGTTTATGGAATAACAAATGTGCTCCTCATGTCAATTGTTTTAAGTTTCAAAATTTTAATTCATTTTAAATTAAATAAATGAAAATTTTGTTAATTTCTCTCTTCCCTCACATTTACTAGAATCTCATTTCATTGATGTTGGTGCTATCTTCTACTTTTTTATATTTATCTATTTGCAAAAATAAAATAACTTTTTATCATATTTCGAAGTTTAAGAGATTTTAATAATTGTTTTTCGAGTTAACCATCAGTTTTTATTCACTTGGTTTATGTAATTAGTAGTAAGTAATAGTTATAGAGAGATAAATAAGTTTAATACGAATTAGACTAGTATAATTCTTACTTTTATTACAGATATAATGGAATAATGACTTTTGTTTTACACAACTAGCTGAAAAGTTAAAAGATTGAAAATTGTTACAAGCTTAAAGCTTGTCACTAATGAAAATGGCTTTATGAATTAGAAATGTTAGATAAAAATAGCTCATTAACTAATTGATAAACGTAAATGAATTTACTATGTGATTTCAATTTATTAATCAAATAAGAGCTTCTTTTTTTCCAAATCATTCCTAATCAAACAAGGTTACAAACTTATTCTGACAAAAAAATAAAAATCAATTGGTTAACTAATAATCCTCTCAATATTGTTGCCAAACAAACACAACATGTATTGTAAGTTGCTTTTCCCATCACTCATTGACACTTCATAAGAAAAGAAAGAAAAAGGAATATGAATGTCTTGAATTCTGCCATTCAGGAATAATTATATTTTCCATTTCTTATTTTAACAAGAAGAATAAAAGCATCCACATATCCTTTCATTATTATAAAAAAAACATATTTTTGGTATTTTGGATTAATATTATATTAGACTAATAGTTAGTTTAAATTCACTTATCTTACCTAACAAGTAATCATTTGAATTTCAATTTCCATAATTAAAAGAGTTTAATTAGTCAGTTAGAAGTAAGGGTGAGTAAGACCTGACCCGACCCGTTGACTCGTCTCAAAGCCGATGACTTAGGAATGTGTCTGACCCATTCAACTAAATAAAAAAAGATAGACCCAATTAAAAGAGACAGGTCTGTCGTTAAAAAGGACGGGTTCGGGTCTATGTCCGGGTCACCCGACCCGTCCCTTATAGTTATATATCATGAATAGGTGAATAAGTATCCATCAATACCTATTATATTCAGCCCACATAACTCAAATACCTAGAAGTTCACACAACATATTCACAACACTTATCATATGATCCTTATTCCACACCTATTTTTTCATTGTTTAGTTCTCGTGGATAGTAAAGGACTGCTATGATGAGAGTGAAAGACACTATGACGAGAGTGAAGGACCCTGTCAGTTTTAAGTTTGATGATAGGGATTTTGATCGATTTGACATCACTGATAAAGTTGTTGATGGTGAGTTCACTTCTTTTTTACTATTTGGTTAATTCAATTAAAAATATGCATTATATAATTTTGACTATTTTTCTTGTAAAGGTGGTGACAAAGATTCTCGAGTCACAAAGAGTTAAAGATGAGCATGCAACCATGAATCTTGATTGATAAAAAATCAGTTAATTTTTAGTTTTTGTGTACTTTGTGTGAACTCCAATTTAAGTTTCATTTTTCAATTAATAGCTAGTTATTGTATTCATTTTTTAGTGAACTTTTGAGTATTGACATGTTGTCATTTAAGTTCTCATGTGTTTTTTTCATATACAAGAACAGTTTATGTTGACACTTGACAATTTAAATTGTTCTAAAATTTTCAATGTTTTATATAATTTTCAGTCACGTGATTGTGATATTTTTTAGTTTGAATGATGCAATTTACGGTTTGTAGTTTATATATTGATGTATGTATATGGGATGCAGGTTTTAGTTGAGTTTATATACAGATTATGATAATTTTGATTGTGCATGCTTAAGGATTTGAGAAATAAAATCTAAGTTATTCATTTTGTCCTTTTCCAACTCGGACACGTCCCTATCTTGATCCGTCTTATTTTGGACTCGTCCCTCATGCGTCCCATCCTAATTTGGGATGGACTTTAGTTCAAAAATTGATCCAATCAATTTTTAGGGACGAGTGATGGACATGTTTAACTCGTTCCACACTCACCCCTAATTAGAAGTTAGATCTATTGTATTTTCTATATAATATGTTTATTAGTTTGTTTGTAATTCAATTTTTGATTCAACTCAATTCAATACATTCAATCATATTTATTTTAATAAAATAACATCTACATTCTTTTCTTACTCTTCTATTTTAAATAACTATGATATGTTAATTGCTTGTTTTGCACATTATAAACGAAGAATTGAATTCAATCATTAATCATGTGCCTAGTTTTAAAACTTTTAATCTATAAGCAACAATTCGAAAGCTAGAACCTGAATCAGTCTCATCAACAAGTAATACAAGATTCCAAGTGACCATGATGTTTGAAAACCTTCCCTTTTTCTCTTCCAGAGAACTAGGTGCTTTTATCATCATACTCCATCAAATTATGTTAGCATGTCCTTGAGGGTGTGCAAATGCACACCGTGGACTTTTTAAAAGAATATTTATACTTTTTTTTTTGTGTGTAAATGATATGTCATGCTTCATAAAAAAACAAATAATTATTATTGTTTTGAATTATTCTATAATATTGTGGATATACAATTTAAAGAACTCGATGAACGTTTCTCCAAGATAAATACTCATTTATTTTTTGTATGTTTTCTTTGAGTCTAGCTAATATATTCTCTAGTTTTGCTATGACAAAATTAATCAAATTTACAAAGTTTTATCCACATGACTTTTGTTCAACTAATTTGGTGATGTTTGACAACCAACTTGAGACTTAAATCTTTGATATCCATAATAGTGTTGAATTTAATTCTTTGAAATGAATCAATAATCTCTTAGATAAGTTGAATGAACATGAAAGACACATTGTTTACCCGTTAAATTTATCTTCTTTTGAAGTTAACAATACAATTGTAGAAAAAGTTTTTTCAACTATGAACATTGTGAAAAATTGGTTGCGTAATCGAATAAGAGATGCATGAATGAATGAATGTCTAACGATTTATATTTAGCGAGAAGTATTAAACAACATTGAAAATGAATTATTCATTCAACGATTTCAAAATGTGAAATCACATAGAGATTGTTATTAAATATGTACTTTATTTGATTAAATATACTTAAATTTTGTATTTTTATATTAATATATTTATGTTTTTATAATTGATGATATTTCTTATTTTAATTTTTAACCTATGTTGTTCACTATGTCTCTCTGTCCTAGATCTATCAGAGCTTGTAAGCTCAATCCCATGCATTGGTGTGTGGTGTAAACGCTTACCAAAGATTTTCTGCCCAAATATATGATGTCTCCCTATTTCTAATCAATCAAATTTCATCAACTAATATATAAATGTTAGTTTATATTCTTATGACTTTTTTATAATTAAGTAATACTTTTTTAATCAAACTATGTTATTGTAGCCGTTTTTAATATATTTGCTTATAAAAAAATAGAAATTTTGTTAACATTTATGGTTAGAAAAACAAAATATTTATGTCTATGAAGTGTGGCCTACTATGCTAAGGTGTTTGAAAGAGCTGAGAGATGCTTTATTTGAACTTAAGAAAATAACCTTATTAATATAGTTTATCAACATAAGTTATCAATTTTATCTCCTTTGAACTTATTTCAATAAATGTAGAATAAGAGTTTCATTAAATTGTTTTTTCAAATGTGAATTGCCTACTCATTTCTATGTGTCCATGAGTGACCAAGTAAAAGACGGTTAAATGGTCATTGTTATATATTCTTGAAAGATGAATAGACCAGTTTGTATGACCAACAAGATCATAAAAAGAATAAATCAAAATAATAAGATTTACCTCATGAAATATTCAAGGTCAACAATATATGAATGTGGACTAACTAAATAAGAGAAGAAAACTCAAGACTAATATTTTTTCCTTTATTAGGAGTTAATTATGTTTTTCTACTTTTACGTACTGCATGCTTATGAATTTGCACATAAACTTTTGCCTTATTCACATTTCATAGAGAAAACCGAACATACAAGAATGACTCATGGAGTGTGCGGATTACTTTCACTGCAAAAAATTACTAGGATTTCCAATGTAACCATGTGCACTATAACTCACTATTTCGATTAAACTTTGTTGATTGTATGATAACAATTTCCTTTTCAAGAAATGCCCATAATTTCTTTTGTCGCTATTACCCTAATTCTTTTTCTAAAAAGAAGATTGTCAAATTTTAATGTATATAAGTTGTTATACAACAATATTTTTTTATTTTTTTATTGTGATTGAAGCGTGGTAAAAAACGATGATTACCTACACTCGGGAGGGAACGAAGAAGTATAGGAGGGTAGGGAACATATGAAAATGTATATAAAATTATAACAATTGTAGTTTTATCATGGCTTAAACCATCATGAATAAGCAAAATACATGGCTAAATTATGCACTTACTAAGGTACTAAAAGATGCATACCAAGGAGATCATCATAAAGGCCAGGGTTGAACATGGACTAAGTTGGGCCATGTAAGATTTATCTCTTACTCAACCCTAATATTAATCAGTTATTTTTTAACACAAACCTAAACTTAAAGGCTAATTCGACTCCAAATGTCGGTCGAATCAGCTTTATTGAAACCGAACTTGACTTTAGACTCAATTGAATTTAATATATGACTCTGTTAGATAAAGTTTTTTCAATATTATTTATTTTTATAGATATATAATTTTACATATATAGGATAAATAATATTTTGTGATAGTTGAACTTCTAGGATAAATAACATTGAACAAATAACAATGGTGAATGCATTGGCAACATCTCCATGTAAAGAAAATAGATATAATATAAGCTGAGGAATGTAAATAAATTAAGCTACAAGTTATTAGGTACATCTCGGGGCTAACCCGAGTAACTATTCTTCGTGGCAGAGCGTTATTGAGAAGGTATCCAACAGACTGGCAGGGTGGAAATGCAAGCATATTTCATTTTGTGGTAGAATTGTTCTCATTAATTCAGTACTTGCGAATATGCCTACATACATGTTATCAATTTTTAAGGCTCCGAAGAAGGTTGTTTCGAAATTGACTTCTCTTCAGAGAAACTTCCTTTGGAATAAAAATAGTGGAGGTAGAGGTATTCCTTGGATTGCTTGGTCTGAAGTGTGTAAGCCCAAAAGGCTTGGGGGGCTAGGTGTCAAGGATCTTTCTCGATTTAATGATGCGCTGTTGGGAAAATGGAAATGGAGAAAACTTGTGGATACTGATACTCTATGGGTTAGAGTGATTGACTCTAGGTATGACACTAATGGGGTCTTTAACTCTATTCCATCGGCGTCAAGGTGGTGGAGGGATTTGGTGAAAATTGGTTCGGGGTCGAATAGTGATTCTAATTGGTTGGATGATAATCTTTGGAAAGAAATTGGAGATGGATTAACACTCGTTTTTGGCAGGATATTTGGTTTGGCCATCAAACCCTGAGAGATACTTTTCCGAGATTATTTCTGCTTGCTATGGAGAAGGAGGCTTTAGTTGCTGATTATGGGACATCTAGTAACAGGGTGTGGACTTGGAATGTTTAGTGGAGGAGGACTTTGTTTCCTTGGGAGGAAGAAGCAGTTAAAAGCCTTTATGATCTTATCCAGAATCATTCTTGCAAAAGTGGTGTTGATGATAGATGGAGGTGGAACCTTGACAAATCAGGTTGCTATGTGGTGAATTCTGCTTATTTAGCTCAGTTGAGTCCAGTCACGGTGGAGCTAGGTAATATTCTTAATTTATGCTGGATTAATTGTGCTCCTTCCAAAGTTTGTTGCTTAATTTGGAAAGCTATTAGAGGAAGGATTGCAACAAAAACTGAGCTTCATAAGAGACATATTGTGGGGGAGGATGATTTGACGTGCGCTTTATGTCTGTTATATGACGAACATATAGATCATCTTTTTATTTCTTGTCCTTGTGTTTCTAATGTGTGGAAAGGGTTCTATTCATGACTTCAAATTCAAATAACAATACCGGATACGGTTTTGGAATCATTTAAGATGCATGAATCTCTGTGTAGGATTGTAAAAGGGAAAGCTGTTTGGAGAATGATGTGGTTTG